>NW_010390718.1:21386-39706 GCF_000710305.1 Buceros rhinoceros silvestris | reverse complement strand
TATATATAATCCCTATATAACCTTCCTTTTCTGTTTCTCTTTCTTTGCAGGTTCACCGGCTTCATGGTGCAGAGCCTTGCATTACAGATTTCAATGACTTGGCAAATCTGCAGTCACAGCTTTCTGCAGAATAGCTGCAACTCTGCTGCAGCAGTTTATACTTGCCATTAGCACTTTGTGGCTGAAACAGCACAGAGTAAGTAGCTGACACCCACCGTCAGCAGCGAGCCGCTTTTCCTGCACACACTAGGCCCGGATGCTGCCACCACTGATCCAGGAGCTATATGAACTGGGCACCTCCAGAAAAGCACCTTACGAGTTGTATTCAAATGATGTCAAGAAAACAACGTTTTGCCATATTCCACAGCCAAGCACTTTCACTCAACTTTGAAAAGTATCTCCTTTTTCTCTTAACTGAAGCCTCATTCTGTTCCCTTTGCTTCTCTGACACAACCCTTGTGCTCACAGATATTTTGAAAACGTTTTCTTCGTTGAAGACTACCTTGTGAATATTCAGAGATCAGCTCTAAATTCAAGATTAAATTCAAGTCAACGATACTAATGCATTTGACTTTTTAAGGCTAGGAATACTTGACTGTTAGTTCAAGTATCGTGAACAACAAAACATGCAATAAAAACAATCAAAAAAATAAGAACAAAAATAGCTTCAAAAGTGGTCCTTCTCCATTGCTTGCCTTTTAATTTTTTTTAAGGACAAGAAGAACCTGACCTTAAAAATGAAACAATTAATAGCCAGGGAAATGTAATTTGGCAGCTTGTTAGCTCTGCAGGGAGAGCTCTTAACACATACAAACTCTTAGAGTTACACACAGGGAATGTATCATGTAATACAAATATATAGAGTTACTTTCCATTATGGGATTCAGAACTGCCATTATAGTAAAAATGTTTATTTTAAAAAGGAAATACAGTTTTAGTGTGGCTATTAAAGACAATAAATCAGTCAGAAAACTTGTATTTTTCTGTACTGTTAATGGTCAAAGCATACAAATTGCAGTGACAATAAAATTAGAAACATCTTCCAAATTGTTGTCAATGTTTTGACTCACAAGAACACAAAACTCAGTGATTGTAATTACAGTGAGATACGCTACAATTATTTGGTGGTCCAATGCAGTTCTTTGCATCACGCAACTGAATCCACGTAGAACAACTTCCGAGTAGCAGTTAATCATGAATTTGAGACGCACAACATTGTTAACAATCTGCTTATGCCTACTGACCAGAAAAATGTGTTAAAGTAAATCTTAATACTAGAGGAAATAATCGTCGTGTTTGTCTTAAAACAAGTTCAGCAAAATAATCCGTAATCTGTATTAACTGCACCAAATCAAAACTCTTTCTACATAAAGCTGCAGCTGCTATTTTGTACGTACCAGCTGAAAAGTATCACTTTATGGAAGCTTTCCCTTCCTATTTCAAAAGTTACCACTATTAAAAAAGAAATTCAAAATAGCCACTGTTTTGTGTAGCCCATACTATAAAGATTTTGACTGAGAGCTCTTCAAATCGTAGAATCTGAACTATAACATCACACAGAATCAAAAATTCTTCGTAAGTTATCTTCCTAGAAACACTGCAAAACAACTGATCACCCTTTATTGAAATTCATGGGCTCTTCAGCCATGTACTTCAGACCTCCATCAGTATGTGCACTCAATACTAAGCTACATTCCCAGTTTCTCATATTGCTTATTCAGAATTGCCATTAGGAGATTTTAGAATATTTAAGTTCCTTTTAAATTTATTTTTATCACAAAGAAGTTGCTGAGCTTTTACTGTTACAAGTAAAACACTTAACCTAACTTTTTGAGACGTAAATTATTAGCATTGGTTTGTATTCTACAGTACCTGCAGCAACTGTAAAAGTTCACATGACGGGAACAATGATGTTTATAACTGAGTTACAACTCTAAGTTGATACAGGCCTTCAGTCAGAACCCTGAAGTATTTCTTTATTCAAGACATTGTGAAAACTTATTTGAATGTGTCCTGCAGCTCAAGGTTTACAGTGACCTTGATTCTCCTCTGGCAGCAGGCCATGACTTTGCTTGAAAAAACATCACAGTGATAGTGAGAGCCACGCTGACAGATGTAATGAGACACATGGCTTTACTGTGTGTCTCGTCTGCCCTTCCACCAAAGCACCTGCATGCAAGAGGGGGAAAAAGCTCACGCTTAAGCACACCTTGCCCTTCTTGGTTTGACTGGCCCACTCTCCCCAAAAAATGCATCTCCATGGAGCAGAGTTTACCTCTTGAAGACATGCGCAGTGAAGCCCTGAGAAGCAGAAAAGCAGATCACTGCTAGTGCTAAGATTGCTGAATGTAACAGTCAGTACATTATGAATTGACTGTGGATTCTGGCAGTCCCAAAGAGAAATCTGGACGAATGCTGAATTGGAGAAGTGACTTTACTGGGATCAGCACCTCCAGAGAAAGCAGATACTGTACAAGTCACAACAGATATGTATATTCTCACCCTAGCAATCCCATTACAAGGCTTTGGTTCCATCTGTGCTTCTTTAAGCTGCATTACTGAGGGCTGAGGCACAAATGTTACGTGTGAAAGTGACATGGCTTAATCCTAAATCTGATGATTTATCAGATTCAACATTTTTGTATATACACACAGCTACAAATGTTGAACACTAACAGAGGTAGCAGGGGGAAAAAACTTCCACTACACTGTCTTGACTTCCATCCAAATATTTTTCTGAAATGCAAGTGCAGTTAGTTTTCTAAACATCACTAATTGTTTTAGACATATTGTCAAGAGCAGATACTGCAAATGTGATTAGGACAATCATCATTGTGCAATGACTGACTAAATTTCTGCTATTTCCTGGTAGGCAAACCACAGACTACCCTTGCAGAATATTCTCTTCAGTCTTCTGTGTCATGTAAGATTCAGGTAACTCTCAGTGTCTGAACTCAGCTGAAGAATCCAAACAGAGATTCCCAGCATCCGCCCTCTGTCTTATAATACATGCCAGGATCATGTGATAACTGGAAAAAAATGTCTCTAGAATAACTCTGTTAGAGACCTTGACTAAATTTTTTCAGCTAGTAAAAACTCACAGAAAATTGTTAGCTTGATTTTTTTCAAGAAAACTATCAAAGACATTTTTAGCTGAAATAAGAAAAAGATTGTTCAAGACTGAACTTCTCTTGTGGGGAAAAAAAAATTAAAAATATCAGCCCTGAAAACTTTTTCAGCAGAAACGCTTTTTTTATAAGACAGTTTAGACAGCTAAGGAATGCTGTTTCCTTTTGAAAGAATGTCAAATACTTAACAGTCTCATCACTACCTCAAAGGGTTCTCCCTGAATCTCGTAAGCTTGATTTTCCTCACATATTTCACAAGGCTTTACTTTTAATGACTTTTTTATGACTACACCTGTGTCCAGTGGATAGAGCTAAGATTACACCTGATTTGAGTCTGTACTCTGAGTGTGACTGCTAGCTCCTTGCCACAGGTAGGCTGGGTTTTGAAGACAAGTAAAGGCATTTTGTTCCAAAACAATACCTATTGCATTCAAAGACTAGAATACAACAGGTAATCCTTCTACCTCTGCCTTTGGCAAACACCCACAAACAGGCTACATAAAGAATATTTAAGACTTCAAGTGTTCACTCAGTGCTGGTTTGAAATTATAACCATTTTGCTCCGTTCATTAAATCCGGACAAAATGAATGACACGCATATATATATTTGGTAAGTTAAGTGGAGGGGTAGCAGAATTCCGTGGTCATTCAAACACAAACACATACATACCATCCTGGAACGGTTTGCACCTTTGAGTAAAGGTTGAACATTTGGATTTGAACAGAAAAAACATGGATTTCTAACAACACATAACAGCAGATCAGGACAAAGAACAGAATTATGTACTGCCTTGTCTCCAACAAAGGTGAAGGGCAGATGCACAAGGTCAGGACACATGTACATTGCTAGCTTTACAGAGAACTTCCTGTGGTCTGCAGCTGCGGGACTTTCCGAAACTGAGGTGGCATCCAAGAATTCTTGATGGGTCTTCTGCTTTAGTGAGTTTGCTCGCATGGAGTTGAGAACACATCAAAATTTGTTTGCACCGATTTTAGTACAGATCTGAGCATGCACTTGCTCAGTAAATAGAAAATTCACGTGGTGGCCTCAAATATTGTTAATATTGCTACAGGGGGGAAAAACGCAACACGACTGTCAACCCTAGAAAGGTAGGATGAATTTTATTCCAGTAAACCTTTAGAGGAATGTATTGCTGACTCTGGAAATAATGAAAGCATAGTTCCAGAGGCAAATTACTACTTCTGAGAGGATAATGTGATGCCTCTTACTACAATCCTAAAGCTTTTCACTGCCATTTGGACTCCTAGATTATTCATAAATGCTACCGACTGTTATACCAAAGGCTTTTAGAAATTTGCTTTCAGGCCACTAGGGAGAAATTAACACCTTGTTCCCCTTTTCATTAATGCTCTTGTGCAGTTACTTCCTTGTTCTGAGCACTGATTATATTTTTCTATGGTCACCCTACCCGCAACGTCCCCAAAACCCATGCCTTACAAGTTTGCTTTCGAGCTATAAATGTTTCAAGCTTTAGTGTTCTCTTATCTAGATTTAGACATATCCTTTTTCCATCTGAGAAACAGATTTAAATTAGGTGAAATTCACAAGTGAAGGGAAGACCTTGCTGCTTGGTTCAGAACACTAACCATTTGCAAAGGTTATAACGATGGTCCTTGCTAGCGTGGCAGGGAAGCACCTCCTTGACAAAGACTTGGTTCTCTTACGCCCAGATTGAACCATCACTCTTTTCTGATATTACAAGAGATTCCCAGCTGAAACCTTAGTGCTCTCCTGTTCCACTCTGAGGTCGTTACAGATCGACAGTTAGCACAACATACTCAGTTACTTGCGGTTCAACAAGTTAAATGAAAGTGAGCAGAGCACTGAAACAAGATTGGGCACTATTTTTTTCCTCTGAACTATGATTCAATTGCAAAAGCAACTGGAGGGAGCTTTTCTACAACAACTCCATTTTTTAACGGCTAAGACGTCAACTCCTTTGGAGAGAGTGTCATGGTAAAAAGCCACATTTCAGCTTCTGAGATGGGACACATCTGTACTACACAAGGGAGGATGTGCAAAGCTAATAAGACATCTTATCTTCCTGCAGCGTGGTTTCTTCAGATGGTTGGCAGAGAAGCTAACAAGATAAACATTGGAAAAACCTCTGGGACAATTACATCTCATGTAGAGAAGAATCACATGAGCCAGTTGCAGCAGCAGCAGCTAAATGCAGGAAAGGGGAGAGAGAAGACTACAGCTGTGTGACAGTACCCTATGAAATGGGAACACACTGAGGTCCATTCAATTCTGGAGAGAGGAGACACGGAGATGAAGGAGGTAGGAGAGAGCAGAGGTTTCCTTAAATTAAATGCTTCAAAATCCTAAACAGTGAACTTGTCCAAATTAATATTTTTTAGAAATTGCTACTGATGCAGACTTCACGGACCCCAACTTAAATTGCCTTGCTCTCCATTTGTAAGAGAAGTTCAAGAAGTATTTTCCCTCCAGGCTGTTTTCATTCCAGCCAGTCCATGTCTGAGTTTGGCATATACTAATGCATTTATTTATTTAGCAAGGAACACCTTTACCCCTTTGGGGAGACTTAAGCAGAAGATAGCAAATAATGTAAATTGAGGATTTTTACCAAGGAAAGTAATTCCCCACAAAAGTCGTCGCTATATTGTCCAAGTAGATCTCTATCAGCCAAAATTTATGTCATATGAATGACATATGAATAGGCCTACTGTTTTGTGAACGTAATTTTATTTTATCAGAAACAGTGCAACCACAGAACTTCCAGAGATACCGTTTCTCCAGCAAGAAAAGGAAAAATCCTATTTCACACTAACATTTTGTTATCCCAAGGCAAGTTTTGTCTTATGTACTTTTGCATATTCCTTCTGCTCATCAGGCTGTCTAAATTCATCCCTGTAAGCCTTATGCTGCTGGGCCCCCACGTACACCAAAACGTAGTGCACGCTCTCTCTTCTACAAGGTTATAGAAACAACAGCCAATCTGAGCCTTTTAAATAAACAGCAAGAAAAACTTGTAGAGTTCTATCTAGGGCTGCTGGGACACACTTGCCTCGTGATGGCTCACTCAGCACAAACTAATCTAGGATAGATTCAGGTTGACCTGACCTGAAACGGATCTTAATTGAGTTAGTACAACCAGGCCTAGAGTATCCCATTGCCATGGTCTGATTCACCCCATTAAAAACAGAATGGAAAAGCCACTAGCAACAAATACTGGCATTATGCTTCTTAATATTTCTTTTTTAAAATCTGGAATCAAGTTCTGAGAACTCAGCATAATATAATACTTAAAGGAACACAAATGGATCCAAAGGGTCAGAACATGGTCACAATTTACATACCCACGAGGCAGATTCAGAACCAGGTTTTGTGCAAGCCAGAATTGGTGGAATAAGTTATCAGAATTGTATTACAGATGCTATCCCCATAATTCACTGTATTCAAAGATGAAAAAGAAATTCTTCTCCTTTTACAGAAGAGTGTCTAAGTTCATGCCAACTACACACAATTCTCTCGTTGGCAAGAGAATGAAAGAGGAAGAATAAAAAAGATGAAATCCAGGAGTTTTTTCCTTGATGGTGAATTGCCAATGCTGAAATATACTTAATACAAAAGTAATACATTATTAAAATAAGTTTAAAAGTTAAGGTTAAAGTTAGGTTAAAAGTTAAGTTAAAAAGCCTACATTGCTTTATATTTCCAAGCTGGGTACTTTTTTGATGCGTTGGGTAGCACTGATCACATCTGTATTTTTTCATAATACAGGACAGAAGGGTGTCACGTAAGAGTCTTACCCACACTGGCATGGAAGGAAATGCAAGAGAACTCCCCAATAAAGGGGCCAGAGAGGAAGGTGTGTCCAAAGTAACTCATCACCTTTTCCTCCCACCTCTGTGGGCCCTACCCCAGGAGAATTCCCGTAGAAGTTATTATCAAGTCAGCTGGGATATTCACTGCAAATTTCTCTGCAGAAGAGCACTAAGAAGAAAGAGCTTTTCCCAGAGATACATTTACTCACTTACGGTTTCCAAAGAGGTTCATGTAAATGTAAATGTTCTCCTGCAAGTGAACAGGATCAATATTGGAAGATTACATATCCAAGTTTTGTCAACTCCCCCCGCAAAGGTGGAATGAGTTGTCCACACAAGACAAGGCTAAAATGCATAAGTTTTTTTTTCATATATCTCCCACTAAGAGGATTTTTAACATCGGTTAGTATTTTATCCAGTATTACTATGCAATTCCTTTAGTTTCATTTACCAGAAAAGTCAATTGAAAAGCAGTTATCAATAGTCTTTCTTGCAGAATATAGTGAGCTAAGAATTTCAAGCAAAATCACTCATAGATCACAGGCAGAAGCTGGTTACATCCTCAAAGTTTGCTCAATATCACATTCTATTTAAAAAAGTAACAAGGTCACATTTTTTCATCAGTTGTAGTCAAGCAATGCTAGAGAGCTCAGAATTTGGCCCAGATTTAATCAATACAAATAAGCAGTCTTGCTCAGTTAGAAATTTATTAACTCTGATCAATAGATTTCATTCAACAGCTGCATAAAATCAAAGAACAACACAACCTATTCAGAACATTGCAAATGTTTGCTCATTAGGAAATGACTGTTGCTGCTTCTTTTCTTTCCAAAAGATAACAACATTGCAAAAGATTGTTTAGCCAAGTATCCTAATGCTAAAGGTGCACCAGTTGTATGTACATAGCAGATTACTGGACACTCCAAGTTGAAGGGGAATCAGTTCCAGATGTTTCCCACTGATTAAATTCAGCTCAAGCAAGGTTAAGTAAATGACAAGCAGCTGCTTTTCTTTTTTGCAATAGCCATGAAAAACGCTGTTAGATCTCTGACTGCCTCTGACAGACATACAGTGCAGCACCTATTTTCCTAGGTGTTCATGATTAGCAGAGACTGTGCACAGTCTTCAGAGCAACTAATTCTTTTCACCTCCAGCCTGTTATATCTTATGCTGATCAGAACTAACAGCAAGAAACTCCACAATTTAAAAAAAAAAAAAACAGCTCTTTTGAATACCTCACTTAATTACATCTCTAAGACACAGCCACTCTATTACATATACTATTTCCTAGTGGAGTAAGTAGAAATAAAACAGGATCATGGCTCAGTGCACTACTGGCAGCACCCTAATGACCCAGCACTCCATTTCAAACGGGACAGCAACACACATTTGTTTCAAGTTCTCAGGCACAATGCTCATGAGAACAGCAGAAAGACAATCCGAGCCAGCAACAGATGCAGCAGGTATCAATTAAAAATTCCAGTGTGAAGATTCAAAATGCAATAGCAACAAAGACGGCTGTAAATGTGGGGATTGCCTAGCTATGTCTAACTAGTCCCCTGAAGATTTCTTCAACTATTACTTGCAAAAACCAAAGATCATTGACTGCAATGTGTCGTTTTTTACCACGTACAGAGGTTGAAACAAAGCTTGTTTTCTTAGACTTCTCTCCTATTTATGCTCAGACATATAGAAGTTTTTCAACACCTGATAGGATTAAACTGCCAGAAAGATGTAAAATTCCCTCGTGCGTGTATCTTTAGGCAGGTTGATAGGCCAGGTTTTCCATCACAGTATGTATCTCAGCTGGTGCATGGAAAAATTTCCAGAGCACAGAAGTAACACCAAAGATTCCCAGGGATTTGTGGCTGGGAAAATCTGGAAAGAACACTATGCATCTCTACATCAACATTTTTTTCCAAGCATCACCTATGAGACTGCAAACAGCATGCTATAAAGAGACATATCAGACAAAATAAAATTGTTTAGAACATGGGGAACACCTGGGTATCTAAACAGGGAGAAAAAAACCCAAACAACAAACAAACCACCCACAGCTAAAATTTTTTCTTCTCCATTTTTTAAAGTAATTTTCAGTGTTGCATATATATACACACACACAAACACATCACACAGACACCCCCAAAGAACCAGAGTTTATTTCATTTCTACTTCTGGAATCTTTCTGGCTTCCCCAGTTGTCCTACAAGGTAAAATATGTAAAATACATGCTTTTCAAGCCATTTTAATTCATATATTCAAGCACATTTAAACGAGTAGCAAAAGTCTATTTACTACTCTGCAATGTAAATAGACCCAGTTTAAAGAGCCATAATTTTCTTTAAATGATGGCTTTATGACCCACAATAATGTTTTGTCATTTCCATCAGAAAGAACAAATTGTTGTGGCTAAGAAGTAGCTTGACATTCTGGACTAAATCACATCTCATTTTCCTCATGGATTATTCACTACATTTTCTGCAAACATCAACTTGTCTTCTTGCGAAACCTGGCCTTCCTGATTAGCACTCCTCCTTGTTTATGCTAACAATAAACAAACACACATGCCTATGTTTCATACTGTTTTGACTAATCGCATTCTTCCCTTCTGTAATGCTGTATCAGTCTAAAAACACTTCATAAATGATTAAGACTCGCAATATCTTTGTGGCAGAGACAAGACTTATATTCATTTAACAGATGATGCAACTGAAGCACAGTGAGTTAATTGTCTGCCCAAGGTCACATAGCAAATCAGTAACAGAGCTAGGGACAGAATCCAGGAACACTGACTCATGCAGCTCTCCCTTCTCCAAAGCTGACAAGCTTCTTACAGGCAGACTCCACGCCAAAATGGAGTTTCCACAGCAGTCTAACAGCCCAATACTATATGCTGGAGCTTTGTCATTGTCTTCGATTCTCATTTTACATCTCTAGCTACCTCTGCTTCTTTTGCAGAAGAGAGTTTGAGGGAAAAGCTGACAAGCCTTGGCTTTTTACTAAACCAGTACACACATACACAAGAAAAAAATATGCAAATAATTGCCCTTATCCCCATTTATAAGATGAAGTACCTGCTTCTTACCACCAGTGAGAAGGCTCTGAGGTGGCTCACAAAGGCCTTCACTTCCATACAGTCACTAGTGAACTTCAGCAGAAAACCTCAGTCTACAGTACTACAGTTGCTCTGTATATCGCCACTGGCCTAAGTGCTGGTTGGGTTTTCGTGGCTGTCCCCTCTGACCCTTTCCCTTTCCTCATCCACTGGATCACATGGAGATACACCTTGCATTTTGAAATTAAATTGCTGTTGTTTGAAGTTTGGTCTTCGGCACGTTCGATCACATATTCGGTATTCAGGGCTGTACTGCAGTGAGACTGTTACTACCTCAAATATTTATCAAAAAAATGAGATTCTAAAGTCACAGTGGTGAGAAAAATCCAAGTTGTGCAGCACATACTTAGCTGTGCTTTTAAAGGTAAGTTTCGTAGACTGTTTCTCCAGGCAACCTTCATTTATATATTAGTTTCCCATTCCCTAATGCACAATCCGCATTATAATTTGCAATATAAAAGTCACTCGACCAATTAGAAGAGAATTAGAAAATTGTGGCCTTCACCAGAGTTCAAGCGCTCCAGTAAAAAGGGAAACCTTAAACCCCAAACTACTTTTTACACCACCACCACCCCCCAAAGGTTGCCCTCACTTCCCCAAAATAATTTGGATCCTATGACCTCAGGGAGGGCAGGTGCTGCCGTGCCATACTGTACCGGAAAAGGCTCTGCCTACAAGGGCTCATTTGAGTGCAACGCATCCCCCAATGTGATGCAGTGAGAGGGATATTTTTTCCACACTGCAGCATCATGTACCATGTGCAGCTGGCTGATAACCAGAGATCAGGTCAAGCAGCTGTCTTTGTACTTGATATCGAAAGCGTGGGGACGGAGCACTGCAGGGAGTTAGTGAGATACAGCAGTAGCGGAGGAACGTGAAACAGGAGCCCACTGCCCGAGCAGCGCTGCCTTTGTGGAAGGCTCGCAGCCCCACAGGCTGTCTTCCACACTGCCCTTGGCTACTTCAGAGTTGATACCTACTGCACACCGAATAAAAATTCCACTCTACTCCACAATCTGACCCACCGATGGGCTTACTGGTTAGCACCAGGCTCAGAAACTTCTCTAAACACGTTTCTCAGTTAAACAGTGAACCACTGCTCAGTATTTTTTTTAACTATCATATTCCAAAAGGTTTTTGTCCTTAAAGTAGCCTCAACTAATTTTCTAGGCCATAATCCAGATCCTGTGTTTATGCACATAAGGATGAGACAGGAAAGAGAGACTAAAAGACAGTAGGTAAACTGCCTTCTGCCTCTCTCCTGTCTCCAACACACACTGCCACATCACAGAGAGACACCCTGCATGGCCTGATGTGATTGCTCTCGACCAGTTCAATTCATGTTTACTGTTACTTATTTCCTTATTGCTGTCTTGGGTTTTTGTTGGGGGGGGGCGTGTGGTTTTTTGGGTTTGTGGGGGTTTTTTGGGTTGGCGGGTTTTTTTTTAACAACTAATTTGACCAATTCAGCGTTCCAGGATACGAATTTTCCTACAAATGGAAATTCTTCCTTCTCTCCTTTTCAAAGCATGCATTCTCTGCCCTGTTATAAACTCAAGCACCTCAGCAGCCTCCTAACAACCCCATTGGTAGCTCTCAGGTTTTTTTTCCTCAGATATTTACTGTGCAAGCCCAAACAATTAAAAGCAACCTGACTTCAGTGTATCTTCCCCAACCCTTACTTTTCTGTTCTGACTTGATTTGCTCCTCATTGAATCATTAGTCAATAGCAAGTGACACAATTAGTACTGACAATTTTAGCAAATTCAGTGATATCATTACTGTCTTTACACTTTATGTTTAATAATTGAGTCGAACTTTCATTCTGCATAGATTTTCACCTCAAGTTTGGGTCATTAAAAAAAAAAGCTCACCATTTACCCAAATTATTCCCATCTTTTCTATGTTTTGGAAAAGTGACAGCTTGGGGTATTAACATGAATTCATGAAGGAGCTCCTGTATCTCCTGAATTCTAGTTTCATATCTACAGCAGTAACAGCAGTTATTCTAACAGAATGAGATATTTACAACTAAACATTTACACAGTTTATAGAAACACAGGCTGGGCAGAATATCAGAGGCCTTGAGAAGTAGAAACACACGAAGCAGCGTAGAGGATTACAAGCATGCGATAAGAGATGGGGCACAGGCTTGGCAATGGAGACTCCACAGCTATAAACAACTCACTAATAATCAGTTAACAGAGGGGAAAAAAATTCTTTTTTGTCCTGCTCCAGGACTGCATTTAAGAGTAACAGAATATGCATAAAGGAGAAGATATAAGGTATAGATCAAAGCTGGAGCTGCACACCAATGAGAAAATATGTAAAACATTTCTTAGTGGTGCTAGGTGGATCCTGGGAAAGGAAGAAGCAGCTATCACCACAGACATCATATTCCTCCTTGTGAAGGACACCAAATTTCTACAGCTCATTGTACCACTTACCCTCCCTGCAACAAATGAAACCTTAGGACCCAAAGGACCATAAAAGTCAGGAAAATAGTTAGAGATTAAGCATATGCTACAGTTTTAATTGTATTTTTACTATTATTGAAGCTTTAAATATGCAAAAAAAAAAGCATTTGATTATAATTTTTTAATGATTGGACCTGGACTAATATTGATGAGATTTCAAGATCTCAGTTTTACTAGCACTAAATTCTAGGTTCACGTTTATAATATGTGCTTCCTCTTGTTTATAATGACAACTTTGAGCATAACACTTCTTAGTCTTGTTTCCTACCATACCTAATTTATTAGCTCAGAGTTTCCATTCTTGAAATCTAATAACTGTTTCACTTCTCTCTTCTACCCAAGGCTTGCTAAGTCTATCATTTTATGGTTCCACTCCAACACACCTTTCATATTTTTAATCAAATCTCCAGCAGTACAACTCAACTGTAGAAGAGTCTCTCCTCTGCTTCCACGCTCCACTTTCTGCACCTAGGTTACGGAAGACCTAGCTGAATAATAGGTTTTTCCCATGCATTCCTTCAGACGCAGGAGTCAGGAGAACCCTGCAAGGTCCTGCATTGTGAGAAGATTGTGCTGGTTGCTAAAATACAGCAGAAGAAAAACTGATTTCCTGTCTTTACGGTCAACATTCAAATTGTCCCTTGATACCTCTATGACAAGGTCTTGAATTTTCTTTCTTCTCTTGCCCAAAGACTTACACAGCAACACTTTAATGATATATATTCTGGAGCCAAGAGAAAAAATTATCAGGACCACATCAGTATATGACATCATCATGGCTTGGCTTCACGGACGAAGATTTGGGAAGGGCTTTCCCCACACTTACTGCAAGCGCGCTGATGGCTGAAAAGGCCAATGCGGGATAGGCAAGACCGGTTGCAAAGAGCACAGCGGAAGGTCTTGGGTGGTACAGTCGAGGCACGGTTCTTTCTGCGCTGTCTTTTCTCCTCGAGACTGATTCTACGCGTGCTCTCAAAGGAGGCAGCAGCGTTATGTGTGGTGTGTCTCCAGATCTCCCGACTGGAGGCCAGGGTGGACCACTGATGGTGGTCAGTATGGCCAAGTCTGAGGTGGTGTTTCAGGGAGTCCTTATATCTCCTCTTTGGGGCTCTTCTCTTGGGGCAGCCGGTGGCGAGTTCACCGTAGAACACAATCTTAGGGAGGGGTGATCCGCCATCCTGGAAACGTGCCCTGCCCAGCGCAGCTGCGTTTTCAGCAGCATGGCCTCAATGCTGGTGACCTCTGCCTGTTCAAGGACAGCGACACTAGTCACGTAGTCGGTCCAGTGGGTGTTTAGGATTGTCTGGAGGCAGCGCTGATGGCAGCGTTCGAGGAGTCGCAGGTGGTGGCGGTAGATGACCCATGATTCAGACCCACACAGCAGAGTAGACAGTACAGTGGTTCTGCAGACAGTGATCTTTGTCTTTTTGAAATAGTTTACCATGCTCTATACAATTTATTAGGTCAATTTAAACTGTAAAAAGCTCCCTTTGTTTTATTATTAGGCACCACGTTGCCTAAACACAATTTGTTTGCTTCTCTAATTTTCTACATTAAGGTCTTAAAATGTCCAAAATAATTTTTGGCAATAAAGCATCCCGTTCTGAAGTATGCTCTCCTTTGCAACCTCTAATTATTATTTTTTTCCCCACTGCTGTGCTGATAATATCTTTTTTTCCCCAGCTGTAATAGTCAACTTTACCAGAAGCACCACTGCCACTAGTCTTTAGTGGACAGCACTTACTTCACAACTGAAATTAGTTGGAGCATTTTGAACTAAATGAAGTTTGACATAAACACACCACTGTCTTTGATAAAGCAAAAATGTTTTCTGGATTAAAAAAAGGTTATATAATATAATATCAGTTTTACTGATATTACTGATCAAAAGTTTGAGGTAACTGCAGATACCTTCTCTCACAATGCACTCCCACGGTCTCTGGGTCCATCTGGTACAAAGTACCTGCTCAAGTCTGATGTGACTGGTGATGGAAACTGGCCCCAATCAGGCAGATCAGGGAGTTCAATAAACGTAGAAAAAAAAAGATTAACCTCAAAAGCTGCCAGATTCATTCAAAAGTAAAAGTGACTTTGGCAGAGGCAGCTGTTTTCTTCCTCTCAGCCTCCATCTCCCCTTACAGCACCTCCCACTCCCAGTTCTACCATCCACTTCAGTCATGCACGTTAAACCACAGAATTCATTGAAAGTTTTCACTCAGGACAGCCAGGGCTGAAACAGCCAGGGCTGATAATGTTTTGATGGAGGCCTACAGGTATGTTTCTACAATTCTAACTCAAAGGCAATTACCGTTAGTATCTACAAGTCCTGAACAGACTGACAAATTTAGAATTTAAACAGCCCTGTAACAAGTATGGATTTTCACAGCAAAACCACTAGCATCTGCTAAACTTACCTTCTGAAGAACATGATGTTTTTCAGATGCATTCTATTTGAATATTTTCTCTTGCTAATTTGGAGCATATCTTTATATTTACAATTTTCTGACTTTTTGACCCTCATTGCAAGCCTTACTGACCTTATTGCAAACCCTCAAGCGCTTTGGTGTTTGTCTTATTCTGTTAATTTTAGCCACGTGTTTTTTCTCACCTTTCCCTCAGCTTCTCAGCACTGGAATCTATGAATCCACTTCATTTACAATGTCTGCTTCTTCATATGTACTGCAGATTTCGTAATCCATCTACACCACTGAGGGAAGGCAGCCCTTTTTCCCCAGTGGAAATGCAAGTAGTTTCCAGGAAAAACCAACCCATTACGACACAGTTAAAATCTAGAATGTCAGTGTCCAAACTAGTGTTACAGACAGAATAAATCAACATTAACACTATCGTACACTTTTTTTTTTAGTATGAGGACTTGCAGAGGTATTTTGGGGATCATTGAAAATCACAGTTCTCCCCCCACTCCTGGTGAAAAGTTAGTCTTGTGCAGTTTTGCTTTAAATGGGGGTGTGGAATAGGTTGGGGAGAAGCAGATCAGCATGTAAGAAACTCCAAAAAGCAAATGGAAAAGCACAGTGATAAATAGGGAATTTTGGTTTTCCCCCAGCAGAGATTCATCACTCTGAGACTCTTGTGACTTTGACAAATTTTACAATAATGAGTTGTGTATACAACTACAATAACTGACAGAGAATAATACATTCCATCTGCTGGAAATGTCCCAGGAGGCTGACCTTCAAGGTCCACAAGCTTTCACATTTTTGTAAGTTTTTTTCTCTCTAATAAAAAGCATTATGAAACAGCTCTTCAGTTCATTTAGAGAAGTATACATTGCAGTGAATAACTGTTATCTGAAGATGAAACTGAAGAACATGTAAAGTGTTTCAGTTAAACTAAAATGTTATTCGTTTTTCTTCTATTTGGATCAGTCTTTATGACCTGCCACTCACTCCTGCTATTATAAGTAACTACCACCTTGGTGCTTAAGTGCTTTCTTTAAATCTTAGAGGAACATTAAAGATGCCAGAGAATTCATACATGTCTTGTCACCTTGATACCAGACCCCGCTGCAGGGCAGTATGTACACAATGGCTGATGGAAGTACAGGTAAAGATAAATTTCAAGACTACAGAGAACAATTACGGCTATAATCTCAGGTAAGTATGTAGTCACTGAGGGTTTTGAATCATTACACTAAAAAATTAAACAATACGCCCTGGTGTGAAAGAGTTCCTCAACAGGAGCAATATATATCCATGAAAAGAATGTACTGCACTACAGTATCTTCAGCATGAGTTATTATTCCTAATTGTTCTTCTTAAATCCATGGCTGCTTTAGCTTTTCCTTTTTAATTTCTTTCTGAATCAATTCCTCATTTTGAGAGGTTTGACTTCAAACAAGGAAACTATTGTTGCAGAGGACTTTCGGCCTTTCTGCTTCTGCAGTGATGGTCAAGTTCTTAGAGTTACAGAGCACTCCATGCTAGTCAGACCTAACACCTCATGCATGGTGCAGAACTAAGTCAGGAACTGTTTTCCTTTTAGGTTATTAACTGTTTAAGATTCCGCCATTTATGGCATGTAAAGATTTAGTTTCTACATTATGTGCTGACCAATACATGTTTTTTATCGCACATACACAAGTATCTCAGAAACATTAATGCTGATCATATCTACAGGCTTTATAAGGCTCCCCTTTTATAAAAAACTTATTCATATAGAAAAGGAAAGAATTTTTTCCTAGCTTTGAAAGTTATGCCCCCTAGCAAGTTTAAAGCAAGCCAAGAAAAAAGATGCATGTGCATGATAGCCTAAGAAAACTCTTACTTTCACGAAAAAAGGTGCGTTCACACAATGCATTTCCTGGATTAAGGTAAATCTCACTTTTATCAAGGAAATTTTAATTTCAGCCTATTTCTCCCCAGAACAAGGAATTTTCTTAGCGGAACTGTTCCTCTGTTACCTGCACTTGCTAGGAATTTGATTCAGGTCTCCCTACAGTCTCTCTCACATGTGACCAGAGCTGCAGACTAGAACTGTTTTAAAGCAACATCTCTGCTCCTCCTAGATCAGCCTATAAAAGTGATCTAATTCAACCTCGAAGTTTGCCGTCATCTGTAACACATCCAGCCCTCACAACAAATAAGTAAAATATTCCACTATAGCCACACTGAAATAGAATCCGGCATGGCTGTTTTAAAGCCCTTTTTTAAATTATTATTTTATCTCTTTTTTCTACTTTCAGCTTTTTAAGAGAGGAAAAAGATTTACAGACTTGAAGTCTAGCACTTCCACTTCCCAAGAATAGATGCCTATTAATTCTGTCAAGGAGAACGTTACTGAGAGAAGTCAGGATTAAACTTTTGAAGGGTGTCAAGAACATTCAGTCAACTGAACAACTGAGTTAGCCAACTACATTCCTGGAAGCATTGGAACAGAAGGAATCAATCAGAAAATCAAATTAAGTGTGACTTACCCCTGACACTGGCTAAGGCAAAATGTGAAAGAAAATGAAAAATAGATAAAAGTTAATTGGCAAGGGAATAATAAACGTGGCTGTCTCTCAGAACAAGGCTAAATTAGACCAGCTATAATGCAAGTACAACAAGAAAACATTTGCAGAAAAAAAAGAAAACTTTCTTTCATTTTCCGGTTACCAAGCTGGCAGGTAGACAAAGATACAGGCTTGTCCTTCCAGTCTTGCTTCTCTGATGCACAGAGCTTTGCACAAACCATGAATACATAAGGAACATAGCATACGTGAGTAATTGTGTAGTGGCAGTCATGAACACATACACCATATGCCTCAACATCTTAACTCTTCAGCACTATTTCAAGTTACACAATAATTTGCTGCTTCTGTCCATCACCGACTGATCCCATAGTATCATAACAGACTCAGCAAAATTTGCACAGCTCTAAAACATCCTGAGAATGAACATTAAGAGAATGAACTGTTAAGAGACATGCAGTTGAAGTACCAACTTTACCTACAAATCACACCCTTCCTTCCTCACCCTTCCCTGAACACTAGAAAGCCACTGGAAATGCCAAACAAGAATTGAAATACCAGCACTGATGAAAAGCATTCTGACCTCAAAGTGACAGATACGAGATTTATATAAAATCATAAAACATAAGGAAGAAGATGAGGGGTAATGAAAACTTCCCCTCATTTGAAGAAAGTGACTCTTCCTCCCACAATGGCAGTTCACGGCTGTCAGCTGCATGAAGCAGAGGCTTGAAGGTCTTTCTAAAACCCTGTGGGAACCAGATGCTCCTAGCCCTTACAGATGTGTCACAGTATGCCACAGCTCTCAAGATTCCTGC
>NW_010390718.1:2681-21309 GCF_000710305.1 Buceros rhinoceros silvestris | reverse complement strand
CCTGCTGTTTCACATCTGGCTGAGCGCTCTAGCATGGATGACAAAGGCTGAATTGACAACACAATCTAGCAACTCTGCAAAGTCAGAGCAACCCAGTGAAACTCCTACATTTGATACCGTTCAATAGACAAGACACTACGTATTCCCTTTGTGGGCAAAAATATTTGAAGCACGTTTTATTAAAGAAACCATCATGTCAAGACTACAACCATACTCTGTCCAGGCTGAAATTGTGCACCAGCTTCAATGTCACATAAGAGTAGCAATTTTATACAGAGTTGACATTCACGTTTATCAAAGACAGATGAAAACTTACGTCAAAGCACCACATGATAACATACCTTTGATTAGGGCCAGCATCTTTGGATACCTTGAGTTGGCAAGGCTTTGCGTGCCTCCAGGTATGCAACGTAACTCCCCAGACAACGAGTAAACAAACTGCCCTTGAGCTAAAGTTTTAGCAGATCCAGAACTAACACAACTTTCCCCAAACCCATCAGACAAAGGAAATAAGGAAATCAGAGATGGAAAAAATTAGCTTCCAAAAAACCTCACTCCTTATAGTAAACAATAACATTTCATATCCTCCTTTCCACTAGAAACTTAATTTAAAAAGAAGAATTTTACAGACAAAGAGTATCTCAGCTCAGCAGTGAAATTCAGCCAGTTTCCAGGTTGAAATACAGAAGTCACTTACAGCAACACACACTATTTTAAATGAAGCAAGAAGAATCCTCGCTTATCAAAACCTCTTGGTTGACTTAGGCATGAAAGTATTTAGTTGTCCCTATCACAATTTATTTGCACAATATTCAAGAGGGTGCTGTAAGAAAGGAAAGATATTTTTCCTGTTTTATTTTCCTTCCTTCAGGCTATATGTGAGGTGAAGTTTAAAGACGGGGTGGATCTGAAACACCTTTCCATCCACTTCTGAGATAATTCAAAAAGGTAGAATTAACAATATAGCAAACATTGAGCTAACTTAGATAAACAAAGACAGCTTTTTTGATGTTCACACCATACAAATCTAACATTTTTCTTCAATTTGTGTCCCCCATCTTTGTTATATAATTGTCCGTGTTTTGAGACATCTTGCTTTACTGATTAGTTTTTCACAGAACATTTCTTTTCATCCATTCAGTTCACTTTAACATTGTCTCTTGAAAAATGCAAATCTGAACATAAGGAAAAGTAAATTACCTCCTGGTTCACCGATGAAGAAAGACACGTCTTTGTCGTCTTGTTCATCAACATGATCATAAGTGATCTGTGGAATAGACAAGGCATTCTCTCCCGGATTTATGACAGGTGCAGAACCATTACTACAGCCTAGTTTCCCTTTTCTTTTGTATCTTCTAGCCTGTGGTAGTAGAAATGGGACGGTATCAGAACATACTATCAAAACCAGAAAAGTACACTTGTGAACTTCACTATACAGCAAATTTATTTGAGATTGTGTGTTTTGTTTCTTTGTTTTTTTTAAACACAATCAAAATTCAGTTAAAGTGAAAACATTAACCAAGGTTGTTATGAAGAGGCTGATTCTGGATTATCACCTGAAATCTGGTAAGAATTTGATTGTTGGGAGAAGATGCCTGGCACATTCTGAAATCAGGTCTCAGGTAAAATTTCCTCAAATTGGGTTCAAAACTCAAGGCACCCAAAATACTACTCACTTGAGTATAAAAACAGCTTGTCTGTAACATCTTGCTAAAGCTCTAATTATACATAACCATAGACTTTGAATTTTGAGCTAGATACTACGCAGCCTTTTAAACTAAAGAAAATTTTACCTTTTACCAAATAGGATGAATTAGAAGATAGAACTTTAACCCCGCTTCCAAAGCTGAAGTTACCCTGATTTAAAAGCCTAAGAGGCAACCCAATAAACACCCTAGAATTGGTCCATAAGAATGAAAAAGGGACGTTTGGATTTAACTGTTTCCAAGCAAGGCTGGTCTCCACCTGTCTTTGCCTTTGACTAGAAGTGGCCAACATGACAGCTGCTCACATACGGACTGCCTGGCCTGTGCTGTCTGCCTCCTCGATGCTGCCACCACCCAGCTATACAAATACTACTTCTCACAACACAGCATTTATTCCCAGACTTTAGGTTTACCTACCCTTTGGCTCTAGTCTCACCTGAGTCCATTACTCACGCACATCAAAACAAAGCTAAGAGGCAGACATTAGCTTGCCTGATGCTCCAGGAACCTTCCGATGAGAAGCTGAGATCTAGGGCTACTGCACTTAATTCTGTAGAATATTTTAAGGAAAACTAAACTAATCCTGCTGTGGCATGAGAAAAACAATCAGATGCCCTGCTACAATTGTCTTTTAGCTGTTCAAAGACTTTGGACAATTCAGAAGAAATTTGCCAGTTATCCCAATCAAACGAAAAGCACGAACAGAACAGAGCTCTGTCAACTCTCCGTTACCTGTTTTCTCAGGCTAGGGCTAGATGGCGCTGGTGGTTTTTTGGGATTTTGCACTGGTGATGTAAGGTAGATCTTCCATGTTGCTGTAGAACTGTAGGATTTCTCTGCTGCATAGCACCGCCACAAAGTCTATAAAAAAAAACCCCAAACCAATAGTCTCAGTGAATATGCTGTCACCTTGTCTCGACGACAGGTAAGCCAGATTTTGCTGCAAATCAAACTGACCACAAATTCTTCAACCAATGCACACATGCTGCAAAGGGTTTTGACTGCAGTGGCAGTGCTATACCACACACCACTGTGCCTAATAAAATACACTCTTCACCGTATGTAACTGCTGCGAGTGTCATTTCCAGCAGGAAACATACTCAGCACACTGGGATCTTAAGTACGCTCTTCATAGCATTCTTCCTAGGAGCTGGAGTTTAACCCTGCCCACAGTAAAAAAAAAAAAACACCACAAAAAAAAACCCTAACAAAAATCCCAAACAACCAACCAAAAAACAAGAACAAAAACCCCAACCATCAAAAAACAACAAAACCACACAACCCTCAAGAAAGCGAATCCCCACAAGCACCACAGAGTACTGTTGTTTTCCTTTTTCTGCAGTGTCCCACATTTTAGTATTTGCACACTGTGCTGTTATTGCATTCTTTATCATATAGCATGTTATTCTGGGACATTTTTCTAAACTGAGGTGTATGTACACGTGTACACTTTCATCACTGCAGGGTCTGGCAGATGCACAATATCTAAGGGAATATTAAAAAGAAATTAGAAATTAAAGATTATAACAAAGTTTTGGTTTTGTGGGGGTTTTTCTGTTTGGTTAGGGGTTTTTTTGTTGTTGTTATGTTTTGCTATTTTCCCAAAGACTCATTGCATCCAGTTAATGTCATTAAGCCTATGAATATCAGGCTAGTAAAGCCTTACCCGTAAGAGGGGAGACATGCAATTATCTAATAATCTCTAGTGACTGAAGTGGATCAAAAAGGCAGAGTGGTGAAACACAATAGATTTTCACAAAGTCTGCTAACTGTGATTCTCACTACTCTACACCTACGCCACATTCCCTCTCCAATACTTTCCAAAGCACTTTACTCTTAGGGGCCTTACCTGAATCAGAGAAGCAGCAGCTGGGATCTGTCTGTTGAAATGCTTCTGACGTTGCTTCTGCTGTACTTTCAGGGCAAAACCAGATCCCAGAATACCCTAAATAAAACCAAAATTACTAGTCAGACTCCAATATGGCTTCACAGACCTAAACCAAATACTTGGCATAGGAAATAAACAGACATTTTATAGAAGACTTTCCTAGAAAAAGTTCAAAATTTTCAAATGTCTACAGTGACAGAATTCTATCTATTCCAAAAAAACAAATCTGAAATTGAACCTGTTGATATTGGCATCATGTAACTTCAAGAAACGATATGTGTTTATTGCTGTGATCTACAGGTAACATTGGTCAGAGCCATTCACAGAGGCAGTCATATTCAAGTGCAACCCTACACAAAGGTGGGAGGTGCAAATGCCAAAGTCACATGACTGATACACAGATTTACTTTGCACTTATTTTTAATTCCTTGCCACAAAAAGACCCCACAACACAGCTTGATTTTCCAGGCAAATCGAGAAAAAAAGATAAATATATACTGCATAGTTTCAGCAATTCTGTTAAAATTTACAGTCACTGAAGAAATACTTTGTCCTTTCTAATTGTTTTGATGTTGTCACCTTTATTTTCACCCCATTCAGTTATTTGAAGGTCCAAAAAGCCCAAGGATGCTTTACAGCACCATGTAAAGCACATGCAGTACCCTCATTCCAGGGTGCCAAATTTTTCTTATACAATCACCAACCACCAGAAATGAAAGAATTCTCACTTTGGAACTGATATGCTGATAAAAACCTCTCTCTACCTGACAGAATAGCTTCAGTTCTTAGAGTAGGGAAAATTATTCTTACCTCCTTTCTAGGACAGATCTGTCCAAAACCAGCTGCAGTAAAGATACAGCAGTTTCATTGGCGTGCGAGCGTGCACAGACACACACTCTTGAGCATGTCTGCAAGCACATTCTGAAGCAACATCCAACCCTGTTATTTCCTATCAAAGGCAATAACTGGGAGCCTAAGTCAGACAGACACTTTATTAAAAGTGACCAAGTTCTACTTACCGCTGGCAGAGCGAAGAAAGATATAGCAAATACTGAAAAACAGGAAGCTATCGTCTTCCCAATCCACGTCTGGGGAACCTTGTCTCCATAACCAATTGTTGTGACTGTTACCTAGGCCAGAAACAAACCACTGGTTCAGTGCAATGCTGCACCTTTCCTCTCCAAAAGCAAGAAAAAGTAAATAAGAAAGAGAAAACTAGTGAAGCATCAGGAGATACACATAGATCAACAGCGTTTGGATTTGTGTGTAAGGAAAACCACGGGAGTGTGCTCAACCTCACTGCAGGTTTATCCGGTTATTACTTCTTCAGCAGGCATTCTCAACCAGCCGCTGTTTCAAATGCACCGGTAATGCGGCCCCAGAATGACTGTCGTCGCAGATTGTAGTTCGCTGCTTCCACCCTCACAAAACTGCAAAGACTGGCCCTGTGGGCTTGAAACCACAGGCTTGTAGGTTTTCTGCTTTTAAAATGTAGTTCCACAAGGTTGAGAAGAAAGCCCTGAAAGCCCTGACTTGCACACAACCAACGTGCAGGTATCTGCCAAGCTCTTCAGACTCTAGCTGGGACAACGTGAGCTATATCCTGTGCCAGCAGGAAGGAAAAGCAACAGAAATAACACTACCTCAGCTGGACCCTCATATCAAGAGGAGGAACACACAACCATCCCACAACATGTTATCTCCTAAAGTAAATATGTCAGTAGACATAGACATTAAGCCAAATACAGCTGAGCTGAGCTCAGCTTCAACCCACCCCACCCCCACCCTCCCACTGAAATACAGCTCTTTGCCCCTCAAAATTTTGTTTATGCCACAAGGTGCTCACTCCTTGTTGAGGTGCAGCAAAGGCCAGGTACTCCCTGAGAGGCACAGAGTCCAGAGTCAAGGGAGATAATATAGCTGGTCAAGACCCCGTCCACATTTTACAAAACAGATGCAAAAGAGAGCAGCCAGGACCAATCAAGGGTCCAGATTATAAGGCAATATCAGAGCAACGAGGCAGGTCCAACATCAAGCCAGGAAGCCCACCCACAGGTCAGGGTTCAGATCAGGCCCAGTGCTCAGCACACGGGTCCCCAGCACCTCAGCAAAGCTAAGCTATCAGCCTACTGGTTGAAGCCAGCATCAAGGGACTCCACAACCAAACAGCTGCAGCTGAGCTAGAAGCCACCTCTCCTCCAGCAGAGTGCTGAGCCCAGATAGAGCCCCTCGGTGTGGGTGGAAGCCACAGGTGATGCTGGACAGGGTCATTAGGCCAGGTGGTGCCCGCAGGGCCATGACAACAGCCTCACCTCTCAGTAAGTCACGTCCTCACACATGGTCTGGGCATCAGTAGGGGCTAAATCACTGTGGGAGTGCCTGAAAGCCTGAGGCAAGGAAGGTCTGAGCAGGACAGAGGTTTTGGGCTGTTCCTGATGAGACCCACTAGGCTGGAAGAGAATTAATTTGGAGCCCAGTGGTCAGTGAAGGGTTGGTGCTGTGGAAGGACCAGAGTCCAGATGAAGGCTGGTCCGTCAGAAGGGTTTGTCCTGTAAGAAGGACCAGCTGCTTCCCAACAGAAGGTGGTCCCAAGGCAAGCCAAGAGAATCCCACAGCTGGCTGGACAGGGGCCTTGCCACCTCTGGGCCCAGCCTCACACCAGGACAGACTCACAGCCAGTGGCCACAACCCATACACAGTCTAAATCATATGGCAATACCAAGGTGGTAAGTCTGAGGTCAAGTGTGGAAGTCAGCCCACAGGCTGAGCTCCAGATCATGGCTGAGCTGGAGACCAGCTCTCCTCCAGCACAACTCAGGCAGGAAATAAGTACCCAAGGCTGAGCCTAACGAGAGACCCTGGGCTGTGGATGTTGGGGGTGGCCCCAGTTGTGTCAGGTCAGAGCCATGAGGCTTTTTAGTATACTCAGAGCCCTGACACTGCCATAAAATGGTATAGGAAAGATGACTTGTGCCTTGAGAAGTGTGAGCTTCTGGTAAGGAAATGAAGAATTCCATCACCAATGCCAACCACCACGGAGAGCTTTAAATAGAAAAAATGTATTCTATTTGGGAGCACCAGCCCTAAACCTGGTCCCACTCTCTTCATTTCGCCTTGAATGGTAGGAGACATACAGCAAAAGCAGGCTTGAAAGAATATGTAAATTTGCACTGACTACACAACAGGATGTGGAAATACTTCCTTTTACAAGAAGAGTTGCTGACAAATACTTAGATATTATGCAAAAATAGGCTTTTCAGAAGAAACTATCAGCAGTAAAGGCATGGGAAGAATATATATCCTCCTCTCAGAGCAGTTATACAGAGAGTTGCAAGGAAGATTTGCAGGGGGAAAAAAA
Organism: Buceros rhinoceros silvestris; assembly: GCF_000710305.1. Taxonomy (NCBI): domain Eukaryota; kingdom Metazoa; phylum Chordata; class Aves; order Bucerotiformes; family Bucerotidae; genus Buceros; species Buceros rhinoceros. The sequence continues at coordinate 14,357 of NW_010390718.1, read as the reverse complement.
AATCAGGCTTGTGTTTATTGGTAATGAACATGCCACTTGCTGAGCAAGTATCAGCTTTATCGGTATCTGTATCCTCTAATGAATATTGTCATTCTGGACTGCAGACTGCTCTCAGCAGGCACTCTGGATGGGTGCTTGTCCAGATTTTATGTGGCTTGCCTATGAAGTGACTCAGGTGCCGTGTACTAGTAGCGGTACAAAGAGATGAGCTTGCCAGCCCCCAGAATTAACCCAGACCCCCAAAATTAACTTTGAAATGCAGTATGTGTTAGCGGGCAGTGGAGGAAGTTAAAGCAGTGTTTCTTTAACAGTACTTCAGCTCCACAGTGCACCCAGATGACCCCTTAAAGTCTTGGATTTTTCCTTCCTTTTCCTCTCTTCTCTCTTATGAAAGGCTTCTTGGTTTTCTGTGGTTTTGGTTTTTTGGGGAGTTTTTTGTTTTTGATTGCTCCAGCACTCAGAACTTAAAAACAAACTTCAGTAACGTTCAGCTGCCTTGGAGTTACTATGGAAGACAGCATGAAAGCTGGAACCACAGAAAATATTATTTTCCATCTCTACAGCAGGCATTTGGCTGACAGATTCCTGCAGGTGCCTGAACATGTCTCAGAAAGCTTCTCCCTAGCTGACTTAAGAGGGTTCCGTCTTGGTAACAAATCAGTGCATTGAAGTGCAATGGATTACAATGTAAGTCTCAGGATTTCTTAATCACAACCAGAATCCTTTTCTACTTGCATACCCAAGAGCTAGCTCTCTAGCTACTCAGAGAATGTTTAATAACTAGGCTTCAGAAAATGACACCTCCTTCATAACATAGATTCACTATGTCACAGTCCAGCTGGTATGCATGTACCTTAACACAGGCTCTGAAAACATGTATGTACACTCCAAAACAGGACTCTCGTTTAGCAGAAGTCAACAGGGCTTCTCATATGTTTTCAGATAAGCACGTGTCCTGAAGTTTGAACAGTCAGAACTGCACACCTCAAAAAACATATTAAATATAAAGGGGTTCAAACTGCTACCTCTGGCATGGAAATTTACTGCTAGAAATTCTGAGCAACTGGTCTCAAGTACCTCTGCCAGTTAACACCGGCTTACTGGAGAGACTATTTAACTCAAGTTCAATGGTACAGAATAGTTCGGTTTGCAGCTAAACTGACAAGCATTACCAACAGCAAGCGACGAGCACGAAAGGACCATCAGAAAAGAAGCCTCCTACATGTCCTTCTTTCCTCAAGAAAAAATATCCAGAAAAGACAGAAAAACTGATGTGACATGGGTTGCAATTCTAGCAGACTGACAGTGATGCTAAAAATATTTTTGCGTGTGTTCTAACATGCTGTATCTTCTGACAGTGGCTTCATATAAAAGAGCAGATGCCTTTGATATGCCTTCGCAGTTTAATCCGTGTGCTTGCAAACCAAGGTGAAACAACCTTGCATTTAACTGGAGTGGGTGAATGTAGTTAGCATTTTATTCCAATTCTCATTCATCCTCTATTTTCCCTTTTCTTCGTATTTAAACCTTTTGGGTCATTTGTATCAAGTTCAGCAAGCTTGCACTTTCTACTCAAAGCAAAATGTTGCCCATAATACGCTCTGTGGTTTTTGTCAGACACATAAGACTTTCAAATACTTGCTACCAGGATTCCTTTACTATGGTTCAGTTTTGAAAGGCAAAAGTGAAATCAAATTTCACTCCCTAGTAACTCCACATCTGTGCTGCTATGTTACAGAAGATTTGAAAAGAAACTGATTCACTTTGTCCTTTGTCACTGTTCCCAGCTGTGAACTGCACCTGCACCGTGACTCACTAATGCAGACAAGGCCTAGAAGTCTGAAAAGCTTCAACAACAATTTGAACAGTGTTCTTCATGTGCCTCACACAGCTAGAGAAAGACAAAGCTGATTTTATTTTGCTCTTACACAAAACAAGTTTTGGGAAACAACAACAAAACCCACTGAACACTTCGCAAGGCATACACGTACACTTTTAAATACAGATTCCAAGTCATCTATCTCAACAAGGTAAAGTAATATGCATTTTAAACTTATCTGTTGATCTTCGTAACTAAACTCCTTTTAAATTCCTTGAGTCCAAAATATTAACAAAATATGATTGTATAAACACATTCTAACTTGGTGACCTTAATTTTTTATTCTTTACTCAAATGAAGACTGTAGTTTCTAGCATTTAAAAATATTTTGTAATCCATATCTAAACACTCAACACAACTCATAAAGCAAGCTTGGGATAACTAGAGCTAAAAAAGTAAAACAGAAGGAAAGGTAAAAACAGTACACTGGTTTCACATGGAAGTGTTATTACATGCAGGAATATGCATGGCATGAATATGCACAGGCAGAACTGTAAACCATAGCTAGCTCCCAAACTGATGGTTGAATATCCTTTTTTGTTTTCACCGTACCCTGCTCCCCTCAGTCTGCTAAGGGGTTCTTCTTCCCTCCCACAGAGGTCTGAACCTGGGCACTCCTGGCCTCTCCCAGGTACAGACCTAGGAAACACTTGGTGACGCATATGACGCCATGCAGAGCACACATGAATCACCATCCCTTGATGATTACATATTAAATTAAGACCTCCACATTAACAAACTATATGCTTTCCAATTCTTTCACTGGTGTCATTCTAATTCACATGATACTACACACCTCTTTGGAACTTTACTATACTAGAAAAAATGGTGAGATGTTTATCATAGAACTAGTACTAACTTTTTACGGGAGCCCCTAATGCTGCTGAACTTCCCACAAGCAGCCCCACTTTTAATTAGATGTACTTTGCAGACTGTTCAGCCAGACCATTAGTAAAAACAGACACAGTAGCTGCGTTCCACTGCGTTCAGTCATTTGAACACTGGTATTTGAGCCAAGTTGCTTGAGTAATAGCAGAATAAGTGAGCCTGTGCGCTGGTTTGTTTTCTTAAAGTAGACACAAGGTATCTGTCATAACATCAATTACAACCTAATTTTTTACTTTTGCTTTTAAGATATAGCACAATCTGCACTTCTGGGTCATGCATTCTTTTCCTCCACTAGCCAGGATTTATCTCGTGTCTATAACCGCGAGGTTTTGTGTTCTGAAAATTTTATCATATGTCTATTGAGGACTTTAATAAGCAATTGTTGTATGAGCTAAATCACTGTTTCATTTCTTCCCAGCACATTAGATAATCAGTTCCCTCTGGCCATTTAGTGGATTTTTCTTTTTTAATAGAGTCTTCCTGGATTGTACTGTTTTGCACAGCCATAGTTGATACTCTGCAAATGAAATTAATACCTGACAATCTAATGACAGGAATTTAATGTTTAAAAGATTTTTATACTGAACTGCTTAAAAAGCGGTAACTCAGGCTACGTATAATATAATCTATGTTTCTGCATACTTCATTGAAGTAGAGGTTTACACAGCATCTAAGTTAAGGATTAGAAACAAATATCTATTAGGAACTTTTTGTCTGCCGTCCCAGACTTACTCACTAGTTTATTTGGATGCAGATAAACAATTGGTTTGTTGGCATTTTTCAAGTTTATCACCTAAGAACAAATCCAGTTTATTGTGTTTCAAATAAATCTTGAAATATCACTCTTCTCTCTGGAAGTTGGTGACTCTGCATCTGTTCTAGTCCTCTCATTTTTTTCTGTCACTAACACTAATGTGATGGGTCATCTTGGGTTTCTTACAAGGAGTCATCAAACTCATAAAGTACATGAGGTTCTTTAGTGGGGAAAAGAGACTACAAAAGAAGAAATGGTTCATGCAACAGCTAATAAGGAAGGAATGCATGAGCTACCGGGAGAAAAATGAGACGAGCCGTATGAAGGGAGTGTAGAAGCAATCTGTCTCTTACTCTGTTCATAGCTAGCTATTTCTTTTTCAACTGATTCGGGGCATCCGCTCAATAATTACCACAATGCTCTTGAAATCCCAGGTCCCTCTTAATGATATTTTTGTCTTAATTTCCCCAAAGATTTGCACTGACACTGCCTGATGATTGAGAACCAAAGTAGCTGATGAACTTGTGAAGCTTTGCCAGCTGCTTTTGATGGAGCTATTTACCTTTACAGTGAATCATGTAATTATTAAAAAAACCCACAGGAACCTGTAACCTGCATCAAGGTCAGCATTATTACTGAGATTTACACAAAAACATTTAAAAAATTAGTCAGTAACCCAACTTCCATAGATAGAACATACTTTAAAAGTTATACACCTCTTGCACATAACTGAGTTTAAAAGATGTGGTATAGGTTTTGGAGGGTATTTATACTCTTTGAAATGTGGATTTCAGTGTGGGCTTCTTGTATCTATAAATATTCAGTATCCTTTGCTAAGGACTTGGTATCATGTTTTCACAATAAATTTTAATACCAGAATTATTTTATTGCATTTATTATATTTTTTCTTCCATCCTTTAAAAAATATTGTCAAGCTTCCCTATAGAAATATATTTTGCAGAGAAAGAAATGCTGGATTTTTTTAAAAGATCATAACTTCAATAGAAAATGCACTAATTTTGCACATACATTTTGTTGTAGACTTACCACACCCCACCAAAGGGCATCAGCGTAGCTGGAGAAACCCGTCTTTCCATACTCATCAACTGCATCCTTCTCAGCAAGATATACAAAATAGGATGAAAAAATTAATCCCAAGAATCCAATGTACAACGTGGTTATGAGTTCCTATTAGAAGAAAGCAAAGCAGCACGTAAGGTTTACATCATATATATTCTATCAATGTAAAACACGGGGAGGGGTTTTTTTTGCATCACAGTAGAAAAATTATACTCCAGGCATGAAATTTGATTCCAGTAAAGCAGGTAGTTCAGTGACTTGTTTTCTATCTATATCAGACTAAAGAATTCAAGAAGCCATCATTTATACAAGATCATCTGCGCAGGTAATTGTAGGGTGGGGCATTTCTCTCGTTGTATGTCTTGTGAACGGGAATCATTCCATTTACCTGTCCATCGAAACACCAAATGTTAGTACATTTTAAAAATAGTAAAACAGATTTAGAAGTGCAGTTTATGAACTGTAAGCTAGAAAACCAGTTAAGAACTAACAACCATATCTTGTGATTGCAACCATATGTAAGAAATGAACTTGTGTGTCTGGTATTTAGATTGTTTAAGACTGAATACTGATGACTTTACAGTTTCATGTTTAGATAAAATAAAATCCTAAGATAAAAGAAGTTGGGTAGGTGTAACCTCTACTTCAGTCCTGAAGAACAGAGACTGTTTGAGGCTCGGCCAGTTTATTACAAGGGACTTTTGTTAGGGCAGGATAGAGTCCTTGTGAATGCAGCAGTTTCTCTATAGAATCTTGGATAGGAAAGTTGCATCAGAACTGATGTGATGGATACAGGATTGTTACCGTCTTCAGGAAAAAAGAGCTCACACATTTAAACAAGCCAAATTGTGTGGTGTCACAGATGCAAAAATGCGTAAAGCTTATAAAAAGCAATGCTACATCATAATGAAATGAGATATTCACTTGCCCCTCAGGAAAATACAATACCTAGTTACGAGGGAAAATGGTTTATTTCAGTTCCTTAATGTCTGCAATGCCCCAACACTTAACATATATTATTCCTCTATTTTCTTTGCAATATTTAGCCATTCTTATCATGCAACTTTGTTGTATTCCATCTTCACTGGCTCCTTCCTTAAACTCTTGACAGAGTTACTTTTTCTTTCATTGGATCCAAACTGACACGGGAATTAAAATATTCACATGAGATAAATTTAAAATGAAAACCTGTCCAGGAATGATTGCCTCTACTTATAAATTACGACAGATTTCCACAGAGTTTTTCTGTAACACTCTACCCATGTTTCTTAAACTGTTTGTGAGGTAAGGTTCAGGTTTTACGATCAAACTTCCTTCAGATATTTTTAAAATTTCTTTCTTTTCATTTCCTGTAAGATCTTTCTGTGAAAATATAGCTAGTAACTGCATTCAGCAGCAGGAACTATACATACTCTTCCTTCTGCTACAGCGCTGATTAAAACCTAGGTTCAGCGAATTTTAAGCAATTCCCGCATGAAGCAAAGTAGGTGTTTTTTCTTTCATCTTTTAATAATGACCTAAATAATGAAGTTTGATAGTATTCAGTTTTGCCCACAGGCTAGTTTTTTAATCTAAGCCTTAACTTTCTGCAGGCTTGTTTGCTAAACAAGGTAGCTGAAAGAGGAAATAAAACTTGGGGGTTTAGTAGTTCAGATTTCTATGCTGCTCGCCACTCTTTTCTCATCTTTTTCTCTAATGAAAATGGTACACTGTGTACTTGCAGATATGACTTCATTGCTCTGAAAATTCCTTGTGTTTATATTTATAGTTCGCTATTTGCATTTCTCTAATTTTTCACAACTATTTGGTTTGAGTACAACAATATTTTTTCAATGCAAGACGAAACTGTTTAACACCTGAGACTGAGTTCAGTGATCCCTGGAAAACTACAACAGAAATAGAGACCAATAAAAAAAAAAGATAGCACTCAGGTTTCCTATCTAGTAAATTTGTGACTCCCTTCCACATCAACTGAAATCTTTTAGTTACACTTGGCATGCTGCTGACATCTTAGATTTTAATACATTTTACATGTTATTGAGAAATGGCCCTCACTGCTTTCTTTTAATTTTATCTCAGAGGAAAGAATTAAAGAGTGGATGGTAATTGCAATACTTCTGTGTTAAGTGCTAGCTTTTTGAGAAGTGTGCAGAAAAATGTTCTTTTCAGAAGTGTTATACAGATCTTTTCGAAGTCACTGAAATATCAACAGAATATTATTTCACTTTTGGCACCCCTCAGCTCCAGTCCTACTCGTCTAAAGATTGGACTCTTTTAAAGTAAAGCCCAGATGAAAATTAATTGTCTTAGACTATTCTAAATGTCACTGCACATTACATAAAGAGGAACAGAGCACTGCGTGCCTATATTTAATTATTGAAAACAATGGCAGCAATCTAATACACACTGCATTTAAGAGAGGGCAGATTTTAAAACAATGCGTACTTCAAGAAATAGGGAGAGATTGGTGTCTACCAATGTCAAATAGTATGAATTGATACATGAGCTCAAAGCAAGGAGTACTTTGCAGAAATGAGGCCTTAAAGCTTCTTATTTATATGATTATCTAATAGATAAGGGCTTAAGAACAAAGAGTGCTGCCTAATACAAAGGACTGTTTTCAGTGAGGACTTTCAGATACACGTATGCAAAGAACACAGCAAGAACCAAGAACAAATATGCACAAAGGTAAATTTGACTATTGGGAGATTTGACACATTTTTTTAACTTAGATTTATATTTTCAGATGCAATAAGGACCATATAATCCAAAGTTCAACACTTAGGAAAAATACCAGAAAACCTCAAATCCACAGCTCATTAGTAACTCCCTCCTCAAAGCAAGAGAAGACCTCACAAAGCAGGATGAGCAATAAGTACCACTAACTGAGAGGCTTACATGTTGGAGTTGGATTGGCTAACTCAGTTTTTCAGTAAGCTGCATGATTTTTCCATGTCTTTCCATCGCCACATGTGATATTGACTCATACTTTGTTGCTTTTGGCAAGAAATGCTTGCATAAGCTCAACCCGCTGAAAATAGAAGAGCATCCTAGCCAAATCAGGGCTGAGTGAGCTAATACGCTATACGTAAAATTCCAAAACATGTTGAAATCATTGGTGACAACTTTAGTAAGCTCTTTGGGGCCCACAGAGATCCAAGTTCTTATTTTCACAGGTCACAAAGACGTGAATTTATTTTCTCACATTGTTTAAGGGTTTAGGGTCCTGTTTTTTCCAAAAGGGTATCACAAACTCGGCAAATAAATAAGCACCTTGTACTCTGCCTATAAAGAAAAAGCAGCTGAGGTATTTTGGGTTTGTTTTGGTTTTTAAACAAAAAAATTTCTTTAAGAGGCTGAACAGGAATAAGGGTTCCATTTTCCCTTCCATTTGGTATCATACCAGGGTTTCAGCTACACTTGTCCAGTGTCAATACAGAACTGTGTGTCTGATTTTTTTTTTTATTAATGTCTTAGTGGGTGATCTACTTTGACAAGCACTACAGATCTGTAGATCTGTTTCCCTATCGTCATAATCACCTCTTTGGATTAGCAGAACTTCAAGTGCATTTATTCATAAATTTACTTTTCTATTTATATCACTGAAATATCACAAACATAAATAAGTTCAAACTTAAGCATTATATTTTGGAGAGAGTATTTTCAGATTCTTAATAAAACTCTGAACACCCTTAGGAAAAAATTCTCGTCCAACACCATAGAGGTGTCTGGTCAGTAATGTTAGTAAATGTTGAGGAAGGGTATTTGGATATCATCACTACCCTAGCTAGATATACAGGCAACAAGACAATAATAAATGAAGATCACACAGACACGGAGCATTAAAAGTCATTCAGGTTGAAAGTGGGATTTATACTAGGTTACTTCGGTGTGCATCAATGCTGCATAGCCAGTGTAACATAAAACTTATCACAGTACTGGAGGAATAAAAAAGGGAAGAAAAGTAACTTTTAATACTAAATTAGTATTTTGGATTAAGTACCTCCAATTCTCCACCCCAGAACAACAGTTTTCTAAATAGCAAATGAAACGTCTGTATGGAAACCTATAAATTTGTCAATATGAGTGTAGAACAAATCTACACTCATAAGAAGCAGATTACAGTATCACTCTTGCAAGTCTGATGTAAAGATTCATAGCACAGTATTAGCCCTGCACGATTTGGTATGACACGGAAGATTTAAAGGCTAATGATAGAAGTTTTTTTATTATGTTCATAAAGCTAAGTTGGCTTTTCATCAATAAATTCTACGAAGCCCCCAAAAGAAGCCTTCAGCTAGAAATCACTCAAACATTTAAGCTTTTCCTACTTAACAAGCAGAATACAGAATAACTGTTTCAAAGCTCTAATGGACATGTAATTACTGGCAGCCAAGTTTACCTCTGTGACTACACTCTTGAAAAATTAACTTTTCTTGCACATTTACATAACATAGTATTTGTATTTATAGAATGGATTAGAAAACTCCTAATTCAGGCAGAGAAAATAGAATTATTTAAATAATTGCCTTCTATCAAGACTTTTTTACTAGTATTTGTTTTTCCATAGAACCACCAAGCTAGGAACATATCTTCTGTGAAGACAGTGGATGGTCTTTGCAATATGAAAGGCAACCTACATAACTGCATTTAATACAGTATTTCAAAAATACAATTAAATTATATCGAAATGTAAGAAATTATATTGAAGGATACATATATTGAAGGATAACATCAAAGAGTACAATAGTTAATTTCCAAACTGATGATGATACCCTGTCAGACGCTGACCTGAAGTAAAGAATAGTGTTCCGATTTTAAAAGTAGGAAGAAAAACATGAGGGACTTGTAAAGGATTTTAACTCTGGCACCAGTAACTACTCATTTAAACCAGACTACAATTTGAAGCGCATGAAAAGAATATACTAAAGTCAACAAAATGCTGAGGATCTTTAAAGATCTAGTACCTGACGATGTATGAAAACAACAGATCCTAACAGTCGCCAGGTGCCACCCTGTCGATCTACATGAAGCATGCGAAGAATCTGGAGGAACCGGATCCCCCTGTAAGAAAAATAAGATGTTAAATTAAACTAACGATTGCGAACAAGGCTGCTCTACCTATACATAGTTGACTACATTCACTAACATACTGACGTGCTAGAGAACCGTGATAGCACTGCTCTTGGCTAGGGCTGCATCTCATACTTCAGGCATCCCAGCAGACAGTATGTCTAGGTCACGTTTCATTATATTCAAATATATTCAGAAATATTGACTAGGATAAGAATTAGTTAAAAGAAAATGAAACGAAATAAAGTCTAAAATAAATGCTTTTAATCTCAGAGGAAACTTGCCTATTTTATCTGTTTATCTATTTATAAATATTTTATATTTATTCTCAAATGCTTCCGTTCCAAATAATACCAGTGCTTCAAGCCTTGCTAACATAAATGTAAGTGAACTTTTATTCTCTGTTTGCCAAAACCAGAATGTGAATCAAACAATTATTACTGAAGTTCTTTTCGTGTAAGTTATAGAAATCATCTAATTGGGAGTAGATACAGTTCTGTGTGATTCTAGGACAATAACTGAATCGTAAACTCCAAATATATTCAACTACAAAAATGAAAATAATTATATGTATGGTTCTTCAGTAAAATTTTATTCAGTGGAAATATTTCATTCTAGTCACTCTTTCAACAACTAATTTTGTTTGCCTACACTCATCTTACTATCCTATAACTCAGTTAAGAGCAGGAAAGGAAAAATGTTGAATTTACCTGAAAATTTTTCACTAGAAGTATTTTTAGCTCTTTTTAACTATCCTTACAATTTTATTGTTGTTGTTTTTTTATTTAAATTTCAGTCTTCTTATTTCAGTTCCACTGCGCTTGCATTTTTCTGGGTTACACCAACAGGTAGGAAACTCAGCATGTTGCCATCCTTCAGTCTCTGGTGTTACTCAGACTGGGAAGGCATACGGTTTTCTGAAAGACCCAACTTCTTTATTCAAAAAGCAGGTTTTCTGAGATTTCACAGCTGGCAGCCAAAAAAATCAAACGCTTGTCATTTTTTGGAAAGCACACGATAATCTCAACTATCAAATCACTTATCAGTGACTGGGTATAGGAGCACCATGTTTTGTTCTTTCTTTGATATGCCATTGAAATAATATTTTTGTTTAGCTGGAAACCTTAAAGTATTCACATAAAACCTGTTAAATCAAAACATGAGTCCAAGAAAAATTACAAAACTACCAAATATGTGAGTACCAATAGACTTACATAACGTAATAGCTCATCGGTGGGTTATGTCAGGAGAGGAGACATCTACATATAGCTGCCCTCTACAGCTATTAGACACAGCCCTTGACGCCTTGACCTAGTGGCAGTTCTTTATTTTCCCGTCTCTGTTGTATCTGAGATGGTAACGGTTCCATCACTGCCCAGTACCGACATGCATGTTATAGGCTGGGAGGTTTACAAATAAAGATTTAAAAAAACAAGGTAGTGAAGATAAAACTCCAGATACACAGCCTCTAAACACGCACAACCCATTCCCTCTGGAAAGAGAAAAGAAATTGATTGGAAAAACCATTTTTATCAATTTGGTGTACTTAGACCAGTAAGGGCAGGAGGCTACAGGACTCCTCTGTGAACTCTGGAATGCTACTACGTTTCAGTCTCGCGGGTTGCTGCAGGGATCAAAGTGTCACCTTGTCATGCGCCGTGGGTCTGTAGCTCCTAACTTCCGGGATTTAAGGAAGATCCAAAGAGAACCATCACTGTATACCTTAAAAGCAACAGCAACGACACGGGAATGTCCCGGTTTGGGCTGAACTTCCTGGTTTGGGCTGAAACTTCCTTGTTTTGAGTTCTGGACAAATAGAATCATTCCCTGCAAGTACTTTAACCCCACATTTAATTGGTCAAAAGAGGGTCAGGTGCACTGTTAGGTGTTAAGGTTATAAAGCAGCAGCAGGGAGGAACCTCCCTCTCTCGACTCCCGCCCCCGCCGCCGGCAGCAGCTCCTCCGGACTGCCGGCACCAGGCCTGCTAGGCACGGCCCGGCA
>NW_010390718.1:0-2531 GCF_000710305.1 Buceros rhinoceros silvestris | reverse complement strand
AAAGGTCTGCCTGCATCCCCCGGATCGCTCGTCGAGGTCCCGGGAAGCAACACGCAGGGAACTGAATCCTCCCACGAACCGACCTGCTGATCGGCCAGCCCGAGAGCAGCCTGAGACAAGCCGAGGCCCACACCTCCGGATCGCCCGAGGAAACACAGACTGTGAGCTGTGCCTGTTGTAAGTTTTCGTCTAGAACCGGGCGTGATAACCAAGCTTCCCTTCCCGTTTCCGAGCCAAGAACTGGGCCCCCCTGCGGGACAAGCTGCAGGCCGAGGGGACTGAGAGCAGCTGCCCGGAGGGTGCCCGTGAGCACACCCCCACACCCCCCTCCCAGCGTGAGAGGAATTCAACCCTGCCAGAGCGAACCAAAGTGTTTTTTTTTCTACTCGTATCTCGTCACTTGGCCGCCTGCCCAGAGAGCTGGCTAGAACTTGGCCTTGAACAGGACAGATTGTGTATAAACATTCGCTACTCACTACTTTGGGTTTTTTTTTCCCTTTTCTTTTCATTCCCCCCTTCCCCTTTCCCTTTGGTTTGTAATCACATACATATAGAATATAGTTGTGTGGCTTTATTATATATATTAAAGTTTGTTTCAGCTATCCGAGCAGACCGAGGTGTGAATTTCTTCCTTTCCCCATTAAATCCCTTCCTATCAGGACAGAGGGATTCCGTTAAGGTAAATCGAGGTAAATCGGTCCCTCGACCCTTAACATTATCCCAGAAGCTTGGGAGAACCACAGCTCTCTGGGAAGAAGAAAGCCAGACAACAGGAGAGCATCCGGTTCCTCCATGTTGAACCCAGGACACTGATTCATTCTTTCTTAATTCTAAACCAGCCACTTGCATCACAGTTCTGAGGAAACCTGATGGGACTAAGACTCGCTTGATCCAGACGGTTTTTTGATGGGGCAATAACAGCACCACAGAGATGTGGGTTAAGCTTCTCTGGCAAAAAGCATTCTGAGTCATAGGACAATGACTTTCTAATTTAACACTGGAAAAGTCTGTGCTGAGTCCAAAGCCACCGGGGTTCACATACGAACACACAGTGGGCCTTTTTATTAAAGTCCTTCCTACTCCTCCTGTTAAATTAAAAAAAATCTTTGGCATTTTCACAGTCACCCTCCTCTACTCCTATACGAGCTGATAGATCATACTCATGCTGCCTGTGTGTCTTTACCATCCTGTGTAAGGATTAATGTTCTATGTTAATAGTTACCTTAAAAATACTCTATACATGTTGTGCCCTTCAGTGTTTGTCTACACAGCTAGACCGTTTGGTCAGTACTGTAGATTCTCACTTTCCAGTGGTTAGACTGCGCTGGAAATCAGAGGCTCGTAACAGAACACCCAGCCCATCTTGCAGTTAAATTAGGAGCGGGAAGTACACCTACTCTGCTTATCATCCCTTTCTTCTATTTACCCACTTTACTTCCCAAAACAAGCTTGCAGTACTTGATGTAAGCTGAACAAACACTGTAGACATCAAATGGTTCTGGTTCACGTGTGGTAGGAGTTACTTGTGCCAAACAAATCCACCAAAGCATAATTACTCTTTAAACAAAGTAATCACACTCATAAAGTACCAAGTTAAGTGCTGTCTGGATTACTTCTTAAACAAACCAATGTTCTGTAATACTCTTTTGTCTCAGAAAGAGAGCTGTTTGATATTTCATACAGGACATATTGTTTCTTTAGTTTTTTCCTCTTGGCTTCGGTATTCCCACCGCTCCTCCCACGCCTTGTTTGTGCAGTCTTGTTTCCCAACCAGGGACCAGCCGCAGTAACACAGTCTTCCACTGTACAGTGTTTCTATGTAATAAATGTACCCGTATGAAGAAAATGACATATACACTGCCAAATTAGATCTACATCTAATAACATCTGTGCCCACGAAGAGCTGCAGTCACGAGAAGAGCCTACCTTATTGCAGAGGTGGCGAACACCTGCCCATTAGATCCTATGCTCAGAACAATAATTGAGGCTACCACCACAATCAGATCTGTTGGGAAAAAAAAAAAAAGTAATATTGCTCCCAGCACTGGAATACAGAACAAATACAGACTGAGGAAAGCACTTTCAAAAATAAGAAATTAAGTTAGCTGAAATTTGCTGGGTAGTAAGTTAATGTAATTGATTTACATCAAAAATCAATGACTACGGTTTCTTCCATGATGAATTTAATAATGAAAAATTTAAAGAATCTGACGGATACAGCAGATTGCCACAAATACAACAAAAACAATGGCATATGTGCACCCTAGAAATGAATCCACGTTTTGGCTGAAGACTCTTGATTTAAGAGGGAAAGTAAGGGTTTGCTTCAATCTACAATGAAATGCATAAAGTATCATACATATACACACACACACATAGACTGAGTTTTAAAATCATATCAAAGCTGTAAAGCCAAGCTTTCAAAGTCCAGGGAACTGCCAGAACAAAGCTTGCCGAAAAAGAATCATAATCGTTGGTTTACTTTGTGATACAGTCTTTAATTGTATAAAAAAATTGTTTCCAGAGTTCCT
>NW_010390717.1:0-1072 GCF_000710305.1 Buceros rhinoceros silvestris | reverse complement strand
TATATAACACCTGACAGAAAGGCTCTGGGGACTATAAATGTGATTTAAGGCCTGAGGAAAAGGAAGGCTGAAATTAATGGAAAGTGCTTTCACCGAGTTCACTGTGACTTGGACTGGGACCATTTTTTTCCTTTCCTAAAACACGTTACGTCCAACCCAGACATCAACTTCCAGTCTTCCCAGCATCTCGCACCACATCGCAGACCAGCCCTGTGTCTCCCTCTGCTCACATAAACTCATATGTCTTCACAAAAGGCTTCCCATAGGATCCGCCAAGGTGCTGGGAAGCGAGAAGGCAGACGTGATGCTGAAGCAGCAGCTGGTGTGGGAAAAACGTAGGGCTGCCAACCCCAGCTGCTGGGAACGTTCCACCTCCTGACACTACGTGCGATAGTTAATTTAAGCCATTATAAGTAACTAATGTGATACTAGCCACCGACCGTATCAACGTACCTCAGCGTGACCTTGGCATTAGTACATCTATTTTGGCTTCAGAAACAATTTCTGAGGATTTCAGGTATGGAGATTTAAACGCCGTGCTGAGCCCTCATGCCAGCTGCGGTCCCCTGAGAGTTAAAGAGCATGTCAGCAGTCTGGTGTGGGCAGCCAGCCCAGCTCAGCTCATGCCAGCAGCAGGTTAAGCTACCTTAAGTGATTGGGTGCTTAAGGTTTTATTTGTGGTCTGGATTTCTCCTGCTACCTTGCAACCTCCTCCCCCTTCCTACATCCACCTTGTCCCCATGTAAGCACCCCTGTACAGCCCGGGATAAATTATTTATGGTGCCAACACCCAGTGACATGTAACGTAGGGAAAATGTGAACTGTGCCCCAGACAAGAGCAGAGAGGGGCAGGTTCAGAAGGAGCAAGTTCCTCCAAGCTCTGCCAAGCGTAGGAGTGGTTCCAGTGTGCTTAAAGGAGGAAAAGGAGGTCATAAAGCAGAGCACAGCCTAATCCTTGGTCTATGCTTTATATTATAAAATATACCAGCATTAATCCATTGTGATTGTTTGTCTTCATTGTCTTCTCACATTTTAGAAAGAAGGAACAGAAAGAGCTTTTCTCTTTCTCTGC
>NW_010390716.1:9361-9667 GCF_000710305.1 Buceros rhinoceros silvestris | reverse complement strand
CACGGCGCTGGCTGCCCTGGCCATCTACCACATGTACCTGCCACTGCCAGGGACCGTGTCGGATCCCTGGAAGTGGATGACACCTTCCGGGCAGTGCAGCAACCGTGTCACCTGATTCACTATCTGAAACTCAGCCATCACGTGACAGTTCCAAACTACTTGATTTATACCTTTGATAAGTTGAAGAATGTCTCCAATAATTGCGTTAACATCACGGATGTTTTTTTTAATGGTGTGGAAGTCAGAGTGTTTGAACCTCCTGTGAAGGGAGATGCAAGGATCAAACATGGCGCTATTTACATCCAT
>NW_010390716.1:0-9142 GCF_000710305.1 Buceros rhinoceros silvestris | reverse complement strand
AGGCGGAGCGGGGGGAGGCGTCAGCCTCGGAGCTGCAGGATGTGGCGGCTCAGACGGCGGGTGGAAGCTGTCCGAGGAGGTGGTGTGCAGATGTATCTGCAGTACTAATGGGTGAGCAGTTTTGTCGGCTTCCCCACCAACTGTTGTGGCCTTGCCTGGAAATTCGTCGTTGTTTTACGGGCTTGCATTGCAAAACCACGATAACTACAAAGGAGTCAGGGACAGTGACGATGTTGCTTGGACAAAACCCCACAGAAGCAGCACGGCCTGGGGCAAGCAGTAGTGCCCTTTGCTCCTGCCATAGCGGAGGGGAAGTGGCACCCCAGGCGCCAGTTTTTCCTCTTGTTTTTCACCCCGCCCCCTTCCCCCTCGCTCGGAGGCTAGTGGCATGAGGTGGGGTGGCAGGGTGGCAGGTGCAGGGAGCGGGGGAATGGTGCGGAGCGGCGCCTGGCCACCGCACCTCCTCCTGCCGCTGCTTATGACCCTGACGCCACCGGCAACAGTGGAGCGGTGCCCCACACCCTCAGATAAACTGATATTTTTTACTGTGGCGACTAAAGAAACCGATGACTTTTACCATGTCATGCAAACTGCAAAACACTTCAACTACACAGTAAAGGTACTTGGAAGAGAAGAAGAAACTAGGGAAGCAGACATTAATGGTGATGGTCAAGTAAACTATGAAGAGTTTGTACAAATGATGACCACGAAGTGAAGATGTTGGACAGAATATATTCAATTTCTTGTACAAAATTGTTTATTTGCTTTTTCTCTGTTTGTAACTTATCTGTAAAAGGTTTTTCCCTTACTGTCAAAAGAATATGTAAAAGTGGGATTGAGTTTCAACAGTTTCAACTCTGCACCAGCAGAGCCATGCATTGAAACATAAAGCAGGGATTTAGGCGTTGGCTTTTAGGCACATAGACAAATGGCTCATTTAAGTTAGAAAACAGAACAGAACAAAGAAGACAAGGTTTTCAGCCAAAATGTAACTCAGCTTTGGAATTTGGTCTTTACTGACTTTTAGTAATTTGTATTTTATAAAAGCACAGGATTATAGCATCCATACAAACGTGTGGGATAAAATATTGCAACAGATTCAGCATATGTGGCAGGATTGATTAGTTGTTTGAACAAAGCAGTATTAGGGCAAATCAGTAATGAAAATTTGTTTGGTATTTTGAAATTGTTATGGGTTACTGTTCAACATCGTCGACAGCTTTGTTATGTTATGTAGAATTTGGTCATTTAAAATATGTTCATGTGTCTGTTGATACCTTTTCAAAAGTCTCAACTTTCCTACAACAATGGGGCATTACACGTTACCGGCACTCCAAACTCCCCCACCGGGCAAGGCATAGTCGAACGTGCCCATCGGACTCTGAAGCAGGTACTCGAAAAACAAAAAAGGGGGAATGGTGGGGGAAGTACCAGGTGCACGCCTTACTAAGGCTATTCATGTGCTAAATTTTCTGCAAATTTCGGAAGACTCACAGCAACCTCCCATATTGACATACGGGGTGTTACTGGTTGGATAAAAGGATTGTTAAAAACTGGGTTGATAGTTCTGCTAATAATTTCTGCCTCCTAAGTATTCTTGGACTTTTGCAAAGGGCCCTGCAAAAAGTAAAAACTGGGTTGATAGTTCTGCTAATAATTTCTGCCTCCTAAGTATTCTTGGACTTTTGCAAAGGGCCCTGCAAAAAGTCCCTGAATACTGTCTTTTTAGCAGAAAAACAAAAAGGGGGAATTGTGGCGGACTCACAGGCTCTGAAAGCTAGACCCTTAAAAGGAGTGGAAAAGTACAGCCACCGATAAACAAAGCATAGGGGCACGAGTAAGTCACATGAACAAGGAGGTGTGTTACCTGGGGAGCAGAAAGGCGGGGTCAGTGGTCAATTGGAGGGTCGTGGCATCTCTGGGCAGAAGAAGAAACTTGTAACCAATCAGAAGAGGACACATGGACTAAAGTATGTATATAAACAGGTTGTTTACTAAGAATAAAAGCTCTCTTAAGTCTCTTGTTCTAAATGACTAAAGTGTACGTCGCTTTGGCTGCCCCGACTTTTGCGACAGTCCTAAATAAGTACATTACACACATTTTAAATTCTAATTAAATGCAGGAAAGTTATATATACCAATTAAACTGAATGCTGGTGCATAACAACATGAATACTCTATAGTTTTCAGGAGTTACTCAGCTGCTAGTTTTTCTAATACATGGATAGCCATTATTTAATTAAAATAATAATCACTCACCTATTAATTGTTCCCACAGTAAGAACTTTCCAACAAAACTGCTCCATCTGCAGTATAGAAGCATCAGCTGAAATTCAACTTCATGACTCATTTTTCATTTATTTCTTCCCTTGATTAGAAAGTTATTCACATAAAATTGAAGGAGGCTATGACTGCAGCCTTTTCTGCATTTGTGTGCCCAGAAAACTACTTAGCTAGCATGGAGGAAATCATGGAATGATTTCTTTTTCTGGAAGGTGACTGCCAAGTAAGAGTATGACAGCTGCACTACTATAGCTTTTCACAGTTGTCAATTAAAAGGAAACAGATCATCAAAACTTGAATGCTTCATTTTATAATGATCTTCTATATTGTGTTATTTTAAAAAGGCAAATGCCTCTTGACAAATCTTAAAAAAAAGATGGGTGGGGAGGGGGGAAATCTTGCCATGCTGGCAGCTGACACTCTGTAAAAAGTTTCTTCCAAGAGAAATTGAAAATGGTGAGGTTTATTCTGAATTTTCCAGTTATTACTGTTAGTGCAAACAATAATGAGCACAATAACGACATGGATTTGAAACAACTCTATGATACTGCTTTCTGAAGAAATAATGGAATTTTTCTTTGTTTGTTTTTCCATAAGAGATGTCTGGCAGAACTTTCACAAACCTTTGTAGGAGGAAAATAAGGGCATTGTCTGCTTTTCCTGTTCAGTATAGTTTCTGGACTGGCGCTTTCAAACAGAAGGCGACAAAGGAAATAAAATTGTTCGAGAATAACGCCGAGATATAACTAATACTATGACCAATGTTGTGCTCCAGCAGAGTGTTTCTTAATCAAGGCAGATATCACTAAGCTTTTTATCCGGGTGGATCATCATGGGGAGCAAGGCATCGGCAAAACCAGAGCAGAAGTACCTTTGTGACAGAACCTGCCGTAATTCCTGGCAGACTGTACCAACTCAGTCCAAGAGTTGCTTTTCCCCCTTTGAGGTATATTTCTGAATATGTATTCAATAGGGAATAATGACTAAACCAGGAGATGCGAATTAGGTGATGTATACATCTCTGAGTGGAGTCAGTTGCACATACACCCTGATCACACCCATGGAAGCTGGGATTCTGAGCAGCTATCTGTGGAAGATGCTGCAGAGGTGGTTGTTGCAGGGCAGTGAGAAGAGGATGAAGAATGAATTATATGCTTTGAGGACTCTGTGCTATCTTACGTAGAGCTAGACCACCCTTAAGTATGTTGTTCATTATGACACTGTGCCTCTCTTTCATAGAATATTGATATTCTGTACATAGCTGTAAGACAATTGACAAGATTACTGTAATAAAAGTCCTTCAGGGGAGAAATCCAAAGGAAAAACATATTAGAAGATACAAAATCCCGGTGCCAAAACCAAAAACATTGTACACACATTAAATTACTAAAAATTAATCTGATAATATTTATTTTGTTCCTCATTTTCCACATTTCGTGCCCATGTCTTATCTATTTGCTATATCTTATCAGCTAGCTTTCAAGATTTTAAAAACTGATTGTACAATATTTAGCACTGGGGCTGTAACCACCTGAGGTCTCTAAATATATGCAACAAAATATGTGGTGATTAAGAATATAACACGTACTTCTAAATGATTTCAACACAATTTCAGAGATGATTCTTCTCAAGTTGACGTCTTAGGAAACACTTTTTTCTGGTTTGTTTTTTTTTATGGTGTTATGTACATAAAGAAATTGCTCTATCTGCCTGTTTTGGAATGAAAAACAAATCATAGGGATGCTCTTTTAAAGTATATTTTTTTATTTCCAAAAGTATAGAAAATAGTTCTGTGTAAAATTTAATAACTAATTTATGTTCCACTAATGCATGGCAGGTAATACATACATGAGAACCTGAGAATGGCTTTGTTTCTGCAAAATCAGGTGTTAGGACATAAAAATATCCAATAGACATGTTTCTCCCTTAGAATAAAATTATTAATAAATTCTGAAATAAACAAAGTTATGATCTCTACCTGTACAGAAACACACTGCAATCCACAAGGGATCACTGAAAATTACATGACCAAACAAGCGGCATGCAGTAACAGTAAGTAGGATTGCTTCTTAATAAGCATCATATCTTTAAGTATGTCTTGAGACTGACATGATAATGAACTATGTAACTACAGTCTGTATTAATGGTAGCCTTTTTTCTTCCCTACCGTTTTTTTTTAATGAAGTTTCTCTGCATTATTTATTTGCAAAATACCTAAATAGCACAAGTTAATGACAAAGTTTCAAAATTATAAACACTGACCCAAAGGAAATCTCCCAACAGTTCAATTAAGTGGAGGAAAAAAAATATCTGGATTTAACAAGTATTCATCAAGTATCTATATGCTTATTTTTAGCTCAAGTAATTTCTTTGTTTGGATAGATCTGTACCCTTAGTGTAGCAGTGGTATTAATAGACATTAGGCTTTAATACACTGTCGGATTAAGATTAAATTATTTTTTGAAAGTTTTCCTTTGCAATAGAGTTTTGCTTAGTTTAACACTGAGGAGGATTAGATTTGATCAATTTAATTAAAACAATGGACAAAAAGAATATTATACTAAATTTTTTTTTCTTAAATTTCATGCCTCATGCTCTTTTAATCTTTATTCAACTTGAGTATGCTTCCTGTGGTTTACCTAATGCAGTGGATGAGGTTTTTTTATTAGACCATCTCTATTTTAAACATTTTTATTAATCAGTCAAAGCAAAGAACATTTTCTCTCTCCTGTAATGCATCTGTAAAGGAATGGAGGACTCTATCTTCTGTTTTGAGATTACAGGATCTTTCCATTTTAAAAAGAATACTTGTGTGAGATGATTTATTAGATATACTCTTAATCCTTGAACACTACTGCTTGAATCCAGTTAGAAGGTCAGCAGCTGTCATATCTGCTCTCATCAGGAGATTTTATTAACCTTGGATTCTTGTTGTTGACTCTTCTGCCCTAACATTTTGATGTGATTACTTCTGAATGCAGTCCCATCTTTTCCCGATCTCTCTGTTAAGAGTCACTCATCATTTTGCAAAAATATTTTGGCAGTGTGCTTTTGTGTTTAAACAATTGCTTGAACAGTTTTTCCAGGCTTTATGTTTATTTTTCCATTTTGATGAAATATTTCATTGTTGGAATTAGTATACTGTTCTTTCAAACTCACATGCATAGCTTTCTATATGCATCCCAATACTAAATGGAAAAAAAAGCATAAATGAGAATATCAAATCTAAAATACTTATTCCAGAAATTCATTGTTATTTGAATGGAACCTATTAATTTGGAACACATATATTCAAAGGAGCCCATTCATTGCAGGGTATGTAAACCAGCCTAGATCATCAGAAAGCATTCTAGCAAAGAATACTTGAATTTCTTTAATGTGCACATACAGCCTCCTCAGATATTGAAGGCTGATTTCACAGGACAGGATATTTGCCTTTACGTTCCAATTATATTAAAACTTTAGTTTGAAAATATATCTGAAAATGCAATTATGGATGTCAAGCATGATTTTTAGAGAAAGCTGAATAGTGTCCATATCATAAATAAGTCAACAATGAATGTATTTTTTAAAAAGCAATGCAATTCATTTTTGGTAATCTTGTGCAGTTGATGTCTCTCATCTCTTTGCGTGTTTTTATTTCAGGATCTGTGAAACTCTCTCAGCAATTTGTGCAGTAATGAATGAGATGTAAATTCTTCTTCCATCTGATTCTGGCTCTGAGTTAGGTCTTTCACTCAGGAGCAATCATTTTTTCTAATAATTTATGAAGTGCTTATAATACTTCTGCCACTTAAAAAAAACAGTCAAGCTTAATATAACTTTTTTGAGGTGGAAATTAATTTTTGTTCAACAAATTATATTCAAAGGAGAAAAATTATAATTATTTGAAGGAAGACTTCACAAGGAAAAGGCATTTTGACAATGGTAATTTTGACTTCCATTCTGACCCGAAATATCGCTTTGCATTCTTGTCAACATACATTAATATCTCAGCCTGACAGTGAATTAGTTTTTTCTCTCTGAATTTTTAAGCATCTACATGCAAATCTTACATTGATGTGTCTTTTCATCTTTGATAGTTTGCTTTGAAAGTTTATGTTACTGCTCAGATTTGTGGTGTTTATCCTAGATATGAATTAATCATCTGCCGTCGGTTTCAGATACACAGTTTAGGGTGGTTAACCAAAAGTTCAGATCTCAGAGACACAAACAGAAGTAACTAATTTTATACAAACTAACATGTGTGCAAAATTATTTGCATAAGTACTATCCTGAGTACTCTACAATTCCTCAATTCACTATAACATTTCTCTGTGAAATTAATCTGCAATTTAAGTACTTAAATTTAAATTACAACCATTTCCCTATTTTAAATAATACAGTGAACATTTTGTATTTATTTTTCTACATAAAGTAAGAGAAAAATGGAACTGGATGGGCATTTCAAGGTCATATAGTCCAGCCTAATATCCCAGAAGAGGATCATGGTATTTCATACGTACTCTTAATCTCCTTTGCTAAAATTTACTTTTTGCAGTATCTATTACAGACAAAAAAAGAAGACATTATTTCATTTCCTTTACCTCCGCAACAGAGTTTGATCTATTTGAAGACTAATGTAGAATAATCTCTCATCCTTCTCACCTCTGCATAACTTCTGTTCTTTTAACCTCTCCTCATCAGTGACATTGCCAGAGATCTAGGCATTTTTATTGTTTATATGAAAACTTCACT
Source organism: Buceros rhinoceros silvestris (assembly GCF_000710305.1). Taxonomy (NCBI): domain Eukaryota; kingdom Metazoa; phylum Chordata; class Aves; order Bucerotiformes; family Bucerotidae; genus Buceros; species Buceros rhinoceros. The sequence goes on along the minus strand of NW_010390716.1, from coordinate 2,122 downwards.
GGAGATCAGAGCCTTAAACTGGTTGTATCTTGCCTAGTGAGAACAGTGTGTCTTAAGAGTATCCTGCTATATTACTCATTTTCCTCTGTAAGAGTCATGTTGCATAATCCTTGATCGTTACCTTCATAAATACTCCTTAGCTCTTCATTTCCTTAAACCTTTTTCCTAAAGCAGAGTATTCTTGCCTCAGTATAGCTGCTTGTGCTTCTTGTTAAATAGCAATCCATCTTACGTAACCGATGTTACTTGTTTCTGCTATGTCTTTACAACCGATTGGGTTCATTGTTCTTGTAGCCCAGAAGAAATCAAAGTTAATTGAAGTTCTGTAATGTTCTGGCCTCTAATTCCTTGGATTTTAAGAAACAGGCCTTTGTCCTGTTACCTGCCTCTGTGGCTTCTCATAGACAATTTTTAATGTTGCTGATGTTATTTCAGCCTGTATTTTAGGCACCCAAAGTTGAATTTCATCAACCCCAGATTATCCAACAAATGCCTAAATTTTCTCAGTACTTTAAAATGTCTTTCTTTAGTGAAGTCTCATATCTTATCCCTTTTTCTGTTACAGAAATACCCATGCAATTAGACAACTTTACTTTTTTAATAAAGATAAAAGCAAAAAACGTATTACAAACTTTTGTCTTTATGGTATCATTTTTTAGTAGCTTGTAATTCTGCTGATGAGAAGGATGTGTGAGGACAGTTATAGAATTAGATATTTCTCTTTTATCTGTCATTGCTTCCAAATTTTTTCCAGGAGGCTCATCTAACTTTTCTGTGCTCTTTACATTTGCCTTTTCTGAAATCCATTATTTTCAGTCTGGCACTCTCCTTCCTTCAATTTCTGACGGTTAGCCGTCTTCAATGGATATGGCCTTTCATCAGCCAGCTCTCCTTCAGGATCTGCATTCTCTTCTTTTTGTTCCTTATTGCTTAGAAGCAAATCTAGATAGGGTTCTCTTCAGATTCCCTGCTCTACCTGCATTTCATGATTGTTCTGGATTCTGCTTTCTGATTGTCAACAGTTTGGCCGAGGTGAGCCAAGTCTGGTGACGTAATATCCTTCTCTATTTCGGACAGAAATAGGAGAAGGGAGAAAAGAATTTGTGAGAACTCTGAATGTTTTGGAAAAGTGAAACAAAGTTTAATAACACTACAAACAGAAATATATTAAATACGAAAGAAAACCCATGAGGTATTAAGGGTTTTGTATGGAATGGAGAAGTGAGGGTTAACCGTGGGTCGGGAACGAAAGCAAAACGAACCGCAGCACTGCAACGATGGCAGCGGCTACGTGATCTCCCATGGGGGCAGAACAAAGAAACCCGTAGCAATTAAGAAATGCTGAGGCATCACATGTAAAGGCAGAATCTGCACAATCCTACCAGTCTTATTGTGGATTGAGGCAGCTACTTGCCAAAAAGCAGCAGGGGGTAAGCAAGCAGCTGCAGCTGTAGGGCAAAGCCGAGCCGAGAGCAGGCAGATCCAGGTGCGCGGGGGTTTCTGCGGCGACAGGGGGCTTGGTCGGTCCCCGGTGTGGTGGGAGTGGTGGGCACATGGCTCTGGGTGCGCAGCTCCCCACGGAGATGGACCAGCTCCGAAAAGCAGCGACGGCAATCGGCTTTTCTGCAGCAGCGGCTTTTTGCCGAGAAGCAGCAGTCGGCTGCTATTGCAGTGGCGGTGACAGACAGGCAGACACGCTGTAGCAGGGTGCTGACTGAAGTCCAGAGAAGAGTTGCTGCCCTCACGGCACGCATTGGGGAAAAGGTGTTGCTCCAGTGTGGTCCAGGGTGGAAAGAGAGCGAGGCAAACGCACTGCACATTTTAAGGGGAAAACAGAGCAAAACAAAAGCCCGCAAAAACTTTTAACTAATTGAAATGCTGCAATAGATGTACGTGGCAGCAAATACTATTGGTCAGTTTAAAATAAACTCTTCTGAATCAGGAGAAATTTCCTTAAACGGTGACACCGACATACTTCTAGCAGGTGTGGGATTTAACTCACCTCATTTTGGCGTTTATCACGTAGGTAGCTACCCAGACTTATCTGTGAAACTCCAATCACACTCATTGGCTGTTCAGTCATGTAGTTTGTAAGGTAAGTATCACAGAATCATCTGGTTGG
>NW_010390715.1:0-1205 GCF_000710305.1 Buceros rhinoceros silvestris | reverse complement strand
CTCCATGGCAACGGGCCTGGGGAGCAGGAGGGCCTTAGCAACCACCCTGGCAACCGGGATGTCCTTAGCAACGGCCCCAGGGACAACCATGGCCACCGGGATGCTCAGGGTGACCTCCATGGCAACGGACCTGGGTACCAGGAGGACCTTAGCGACCACCCCGGCAACCAGGATGTCCTTAGCAACGGCCCTGGAGACCACGGTGGCCTTGGCAACCGCCCCAGCAGTGCTGGTGGCCACCAGGATGCTCCTGGAGACCTCCATGGCAATGGGCCTGCGGAGCAGGAGGTCCTTAGCAACCGCCCTGGCAACCGAGATGACCTTAGCAACCGCCCCAGCAAATGGGATGTCCTTAGCAACCGCCCTGGCAACCGGGATGCTCTTGGTGACCACCATGGCAACGGTCTCCATGACTGGGATGGCCTTGGCAACCGCCCTAGGGACCGCGATGGCCACCGCCACGTCCTTGGCGACCACCCTGGCAACGGCCCCGGGGACCAGGAGGGCCTTAGCAACGGCCTTGGCGATAGCCCTGAGGACCCCGTTCTCCATAGCAACCACCCTGAAGAGCTTGTTCTCCTTAGCAACCGCCTTAGCAACAGCCTCAGCAATGCTGCTGCCCTTAGCAACGGCCCCGAGGACCGCGTTCTCCATAGCAACAGACCTAGGAACAGCCCCAAGGACCGTGTTCTCCATAGTAATGGACCTAGCAACAACTCTGAGGACTACGTTCTCCATAGCAACGGACCTAGCAACGGCCCCAAGGACCGCGTTCTCCATAGCAACAGCCCTAGCAACAACCCTGAGGACCGCGTTCTCCGTAGCAACAGCCCTAGCAACAACCCTGAGGACCGCGTTCTCCGTAGCAACAGCCCTAGCAACAACCCTGAGGACCGCGTTCTCCGTAGCAACAGCCCTAGCAACAACCCTGAGGACCGCGTTCTCCGTAGCAACAGCCCTAGCAACAACCCTGAGGACCGCGTTCTCCGTAGCAACAGCCCTAGCAACAACCCTGAGGACCGCGTTCTCCGTAGCAACACCTGAGGACCCCGTCCCCCGTAGCAACAGCCCCAAAGACCACATTTTCCATAGCAACCGCCTTAGCAACGGCCCCAGCAACGATGCTGCCCTTAGCAACGGCCCCGAGGACCGCCTTCTGCCTAGCAACAGACCTAGCAACGGCCCCGGGGACCCCGTTCCCCCCA
>NW_010390714.1:58664-61164 GCF_000710305.1 Buceros rhinoceros silvestris | reverse complement strand
CGGCGGAGGGCTCTGACATGACCCGTGCTCCCTTCCCGCTCGGGGAGGGGATGCAAAGTGACTTTTAAAGAGGAGTCTCTCTCTCTCTCTCAGTCTCTCTCTCTCTCTTTTTTTTCCTCCCTTTAAATTTTATTTCCAAGCCCCTCTTGCCACTGCCTCCCCCCTGCTCTTGGAAATGTTCCATCTTCTCTGGGGTCGGCACAGGGAAGGGAGCCAGAATTCATTAAAGACTGAAAAGGACTTTGCTAAACCTGGGAGGGAAAAACCATTTTTGGGTTCCAGTGGGTATTCTCTCCCTGCTCCCTGCTCTCCCTGCTTCCTCCTCTGTCTGCATCCTCTTCCTCTCCTCCATCACCTCCCTGGCCCTCTTTCCTCTCCCACCTTCTGCTCTTCATCTCCCCTGGGTGTCCCTTGTCTGGCTGGTTGTGGCTGCTGCGAGCGGTGAGGACCAGATGGTGTCTGCCCTGCGCACAGCACAGAGATGCGGTGGGAACCAGCCTGCCCTCGCAGCACCGCGTGAGGCCAGTGTCACGGGCATCCGTCCATCCACCCATCCTCTGAGGGCGGCCTAGCCTTGCAGGTCCTCTCCAAGAAAGGAGAAGTCCCAGGGCCAGACCCCCTTCCCCTCTGACCCGTTCCTGGGTTCACATGGCGGCGTGGGTCTGAAGGAGGTTTGTGAGCCTGCTGTGCCCCCAAGCCCTGTCTCCACACGAGATGGGAGGTCCCCAGGAGGAGTTTGCTATTGATCCTCAACCTTCATAAGACTTCTGGAGAAGGGAGGTTGCATCCCTTGAAATTTCTCAGTCTTCACCACAAATGAAATCCCAAACCAATCTCCATTCTTACTCCTGGCACCTCCCAAGCTTGGTCTAGAGGCAGAAACTCCTTGCTGGCCTCCAGCGCTCTTTCTGCCACGCTGTGGAAGATGCTTAGAAGATGCTTCCCCTTCCCTCCTCACTGCCCCCTTCAGCCTCTGGCCTGGCAGAACACTTCCCTTCACTTCCCTCCTGAAGCAGAGCTGGCTGCAGCATCCCTCGCTTGTGTAGCCACCTGGACCTTCTCTTTGGCCAAAGACCCACCACAACCTTGCCACGCTCATACTAACCCTTCCACCGCCACAGGACGGGGCTGTGCATTGCAGCAGCGGAGCTGTGACAGCATCGTATCGCCCTGCAGCGCGCGGCAGGCAGGTGAGTGTGACTATGAAGTTTAACAGCCCTGACAATAATAAATAATGCACGCGGAGCTCTCCCGTGAAAGCCTTCAGGGTTGTTAGACTCAGCTAAGAAGCCCAGGCCCTGACAGCAGAACAAAAGGGTCCCTCAGGGACCGTTGCTGATTCCTTACGTGAGCGGTGGGGATTAGCAGAGCCATTTCAGCGAGGTACTGATAGGTCCTTCAGCTCCAGAGTACCGGAGCATCGCGGAGCTTTAATGGATTCGAGAGCGCAGCACTGCAGGTGGGGAGGAGGGGGGGAAGGAGCTGCCTCCCTTCTGAGCAGGCAAAGAGGAAGAGCGCGGTGTTCTGACAAACTTCAATAGCAGAGCCCCAGGGCCGTGTCCTGATGCGACTCGGGGCCGAAGCAGCAGCTGGGACCCCTCTACCCAAGGAGGCTTCTTCAGTGGGTGGCACGTGCTGTGGAGCAGCAGCCAAGCCAGCTCCACCTCAGCTGTCCCCAGCCCTCTGGTGATCAACATCAGCCCAGGTGTGTCTCCAGGCCGTCTTGGTAGCCTCTGAGCTGCTGTGGCATGTCTCCAGTGCCACCAACTCCTGAATTAAGCACAAGGGTGTCTGGTGTGTGTGTGTGTGTGTGTGAGATTATTTTGATAAATGATGTGCCTGGCTCTGCCTCCGGGGAGGTGCTCTGCTTCCAAGTGGCAGCAGCTGCCCTTCTGAGCCCCTTCCCCTCCAAGAGTGAAGGTAGGCTCAGAGCAAACTGGCCCATTGGTGGGGTGGGAATGAGGGGTGAGGAGCCCCCCTGCTCCTCAGACCCCTGTCCGAGATGCCCTATATGACACCACCCACAAGCATGACTGGGAGCCAGCACATGCTGGCCACCCAGTGGTTAATAGTGAGGGTCTAAATCTAAGCTGGCCGGCTCCCTTCTTATCCCAGAAGAAACAGCTCTGGGAACCTCCCCAGGGGTGTCCTTCCCTTCAGGATGTCCCTGCAGTGACAGCTCTCTCCTTAGATGATGCCAAAACAAGCAGGTTTGGGTGCTCACACACCTTTGGAGGGAAGAAAGCAAATCCCACCCTCCAGGTCCATCCCTTGGTGTATGACCACCTCGTCACCACCGTGTGCCAGGAAGCTCCCCCGGGAGCATCCCTCCCACCTGCGGGGAGGGATGCAGGGGTGGGTGCTCCCGCAGCGGTCCGTGACAGTGCGCGGCCGAAGGCGAGGGGTGATGCTCGGAGCTGCAGAGCACGAGGCTGGGGCAGCAGACGTGGCTGTCCTTCGCCTGCCGTGGAGGGCCGGTGGCAGGGGGGGAGGGGGGGCG
>NW_010390714.1:54245-58596 GCF_000710305.1 Buceros rhinoceros silvestris | reverse complement strand
TCCTCCCCCTGCCGTGGAGTGCCGGTGGCAGGAGTGAAGGGGAGCCGGGAGGTGGAGCGTGAGATGAGCAGAGAGGAACGAAGAGGAAGAGGAAAGAAAGATGAACGGAAAAAGATGAGCTAGAGGAGGGGCAAATACTGCAGGACGAGTGAAGTGGAGCTGGAGGACGAGCTCTGAGCCCACTTCGTCACTGCAGCTCCCCCCTGGGGACAGGTATCCAGCCGGCGGAGGAGGTGAGCGCAGTTCCCAAGTAATGGTTAAATCAATGTGTTTACGGATGATGACACTAGAGTGACACACAGTGGAGAAGCCTCATGAAAAAATAAACAGGTAATAATCACACTGCGATGTGCACACGCTTCTCATTACTGCAGAGGGGAGAAAAAGCCCCCCAAGGTTCAAGGCTTCAGGAGATTAACTGTTCCCTCCCTGGAGGGGACCCTCCCCAGGGGGTGCTTGCTCTTGGGGTGCTCCCCAGCTCCTGCCTCCCCCATCCCAGAGCAGCGCTTGTGGGTGGTGCGAGTTCACCTAGACAGGTCGAGGGATGTGACTTACAGCAGAGTGTGGGGAAGAGGCGCTCACAGCCTGGATAAGCCAGAGAACAGTTCCAGAGTCAGAAAGGGAAGGCAGCTCCAGCAAGGGCTTGCTGACCTCACACCAGAGGAGCTTCCACCACTATTGCTGCACAAACCAGCTGCTGCTGTGGGCATTGCTGACCTCCACACCGCCCCAAGCCCATTTCTGTACCCATGGCTTCCCAGGCACACACGGGCGGGCCCTGGGGACCTGCTCCCACACAGCTCAGTGCAAGCACAGCCCCTCTGAGCCAGCCTGTCTCCTCAGACTCTCTCCTCTGCCTTGCTGCCCCAGCTGCCCCCAAGGTCGCAGAGGTCCTCTGGCCACGTAAAGCATACGGGGATCATCATTTTAGATGTGTTCTTTAGTATTTGCAGACAACTTGTGGAGAAATATTTAATGAGCAAACGGTGACTAAACCCCTTGGCTGCATCAGTACGAGCAGTGACTCATCTGCTGGAGGCAGATGGAGAGAGCTGGTGGGTCATGGAGGGCTCCGTGAGACCGCCAACGCCAGCGACAGGCTCTCTCCATAAAGCACTGGTGAATGCAGACCACCTCCTCACCCAGAGCTGCCAGGCCACGGCAGTCTCTTTGGCCAGGGAGAGGAGCAGGAGCCTTGGCTTGGAGTTGTGTCAGAAAACGATTGACCTGTTGGACCTTTAGTTGACAGTAATGGGGACCCAGAGCCCCTGGGTGGCTTTGAAGCCTGGGTAGAAGCAGATGGTCTGACCACAGCCCTCAAAGACCCCATGGGCAGCAAATGAGCATTTAATGAGTTCTGGGGAATACTCAGATCCCCCAGCACTCCACCTCTCCTGAAGCTGTCCCGAGAGCAGCCAAACACCTTTTTGCTGTGTTCTTCCACTGCCCTCCCTCCCTGCTTCCAAGTCTTTAAGGGACTACATGCTATTTGCTCCCTGAATGGGATTATCTCCCATGAGCATCAGGAGGAGGCAGGTGAAGTTGCTGCAAGTAAAGGAAGAGCCCTAGAGGGATCTACAAGGTGAATTTGATGCTGGATAAATATCCCTGGGCAGACTGAACTAATCTCTTCCCTCTCTTGCAACAGGAAAGTTAGAAAGGAACCTCCCCTGCTCATAGGATCAAGAGATTGAGCATCTGATAGCTGGGAGAGCAATTTTGCTATGACCGTGCACCAGATTTGCCCACCATCATGCAGATCTTCAATACTTAGACAAAAACATGGAGGAGCCACCCAGAATTCAAGCTACAGGGTGAGAAAGGGAAAAATCCTTCTGGCCCTTAAAAAAGATCAAGAGAAGCCCTGAACTGTGGTGTTAATTCAGGATCAGCAGTGTGTGAAAAGGCAGCAGTCTCCATTTCCCCATGGTGCTCTTACCTCCTTCTTACCTGTTATCACAAGCTCTGCTGCAAGGGGCTGACACTGGGACAGCAGAAAAGGGAGTTCCCATCCCTCCCTCCTCCATCTCGGTGGGGGAGAGGGGCAGGAGGCCACGGGTGACAGCAGCAAGGTGAACAGCGCAAGCAGGGACAGGACAGAGAAGGGGAAGGGGCTTTCTCTGGGGCACTAGACCTGTCCAGGTGTTTGCACTTCAGCCTTTCCAGAAAGAACAGTGACAACTCCAAGGCAGTGGGTGCTGCCTCCCAGGTGCTGTCTCCAGAGATCCTTTGAGCACCAGATGTGTCCCCTGCCCACACAGTAGCTTTTCAGCTGGGCATGTTGGAGGACATCACACCAGCCTCAGGAGAGCCTGTCTCCTGGGCAGCCCATGAGGATGGTCTGGACAGCACGGACCAGGGCAGCAAACCATCACCTGCAGATCATTTCCTGCAGGTCCCTCTTCGCCTCCACCCCGAGAAAGCCCTGCCACGGACAGGAGCAAGGGCAGAACTGGGTCCTGCAATTCACCCAAGCATTCCCCAGTGTCATCATTTCTGGGTGGCCCTTGAGGCCGAGGGATGCCACCTCCTCCCCTGCCCGCAGCTCGGAAGCCGTGTGCCCATCTCCTTCCAGGAGTCTCATCTCTGGAATCTGTTGGCCCTGGAACTCTAAAGTGTCAGCTCTGGCCGTCTCCCAGGGAGAAGGAGCATTGTCCCTATTCGTTATGGGGTCGTGAAAGGCCACGCAGCGCAGAACAGCCACTTTGCTGCCGCTTGATGGGAACAGCGGAGATGGGTGGCTTGGCCCTGCGCAAGGGGCATGCAGCCCCTTCCCTCCAGCAGGCACACTGCCCTGGGCGATGCTCCCCAGCCCCTCAGCGCCTGCGGGGTCACCCTGGGCGTGGAGGGACAGATGGAGAAAGCAGCTGAGTCGTCTTCTCCTCTGCCCGGCGGTTTGTCGGTGCTGAGGGAAGGGAGAGGGAACAGAGGAGGAGGGTGATCTCCTTGTTAGTCTGTCCAAGGGAACCAGGATTAGAGACAATACTGGTTGGCTGTGCAAATGGATAGCAGGGCTGCACGTACATTCTCCAGCCGGGCACATTTTGCCCCAGATCATTGGTATTCACCACTGAGAGGCAGCAGCGCTGCTGTAGCTCTCGGCTGCAATAGAAAAGCATTTTGCATGAGGAATTTGGATCTTGCCCTAAGTCTGCTCAGAAGGAGGCCAAGATCCAGGCACGGGGTTGCGCTCCTGTATGGGTGCAGACTGGGCTGCGTGATGGCCCTGAGGGTACAGACCGGTGCCTGCTCTGATCTTACGGAAGAGCTGATCTTGTTGCCCGCAGCTCCCTCTGCTCGCTGCATGGGATCCTTTGACTCCAGCCTCACACTTGGACACGGCGGGGGAGCCCAGAAGCCAACGGAGAGGCTTATGAGACACTGAACAGCAACCGAAATCCAACATCACCCTGCCCTGAAGCATCCATGTAAGCTCCTTTCGGGAAGGATTTTGGTAATGCGGGGGGATTACGTCAACAGCTCTCTTCTGCGGCACTACTTTGTTGGGAATGTTGGACAAGCAAATCAATCAGCCTCGATCCAACCCTGAGGAGCAGATAAATGTTTCTTGCCTTTATTGCACTGACTGGGAAACTGAGGTGCATAGGGATTTAAGTGGCTTTAAAAGAAAGAAAAAAAAAAAGGGAGATAATCACAGAGCAAGTCAGCCATGGAGAGAGGGGTGGAATGAATCCCCTTGGTGCCAGCCATCAGCTCAAACGACTTTCCTCCACCGGACCAGGCTCCTCATTTCTGCCCCAGCTGCAGGGATGAGCACAGGGTTCAGCCTCTGCCTCTCCTCCCGAGACAGGTGAAGCCATGGGCAGGCAGGCAGAGGGCTTCTGGGCAAGGACAGATGGACGGGCAAGGACAGACGGATGGGAGAACTCAACTCCAGTTGTGCCCAGGCAGGAAGGGGAAGGGGAGGGGGAGAAGACAAGGTTTTGTTAAGAGAGTGGCTGGACCCTCAGGACCGAGAGCTCATCCATATTTCAAACACCAGTTAGACAAACAAAACAAGAACCAGAGAGGCAAGCAAGGAGCCCGTTTGTCATATCAAAAGGGGTTTCAGTGGTACCTTCCTTGCCCTCCTGTCCCCTTGAAGTTTGTCACTGGGGGGGAGCAGGGACAGCTCCTTCTCCCACCGAATGGCTCCCTGCCACAGTTGGAGAGGGCCTGTGTGTAATTAACCTCCAAGCCAATCCCCCAGCGGGGGCTGCCAGGCAGATCAAAGCACTGACACAGCTTTGTCTGAAACCAGCAGCCAAGGGGAGCTGGGAGGAAAGCAGAGCAGGGGTGGGAGAGCGAGCGAGGGAGCGCGCGTGTGTGCTCCTAATTGATAAAAAGGGAA
>NW_010390714.1:49251-54187 GCF_000710305.1 Buceros rhinoceros silvestris | reverse complement strand
GCGAAGAGGAAGCGAGGTAGCTCGAGTTGGTGCTCCTAATTGATAAAAAGGAAAGAGCGTCTTCCTCCGAGAGATCTCAAGCCCCATCAAAATGCAGGAGGAGAAGAAGAAGGGGAAAGAAAAAAGGTTTTCTTTCCCTTACAGGAGCATGCCAAAATCCAGCTGCTTTCAACAGAGGAGGTGGTCGCTGCGGCGGGGGCCACTCGGCCCCCAGCCAGGGCTGGGAGGAGAGGGCTCGGCTGGCGGGGGATGGCTGCCGCCAGGGCACCGGCTTCCAGCTTTGCCCAGGGTGGGGAGTTTGCTCTGGGCATCCTTTGCGAGGTGGGGATCTGCAGGAGCACTCAGAAGGATGGGGTCAGCCGTCCGCCTCGTCTTCTCTTGCAGCAGCAGTAACAGAAGGGTGAAAACTGCACAGCCCACCCCTAACCTCGCGTGTTCTGGCGTGATCAATCTGTTTACCACCTAACCGCGTTTTCTGGAGAGCGGCCCAGGCACATGAGTCGGACAGTGATGAGCTCCTGGCTGGAGCTCAAACTGCTGGTCTTGACGGAAGGAATCACAAGGTGGGACAGATGCCAGCAGCAGAAGATGGCAGAAGAAAAACAACGTTATGAGCCATAGCAGGATTTTACAGGTGGTTAAAGGGGGCCAATGTGGGAAACAATCAAACTTCTCAGAGGGACGTTCTGGGGGACCTTCTGGGCCTGATTTAGGACAATAATCCAAATTTCTGGTTCTGACCACAGCACGGATGTCTAGGCTGCTACTGCTGACAGGATGGCCAGGAGGGAGCAGGCCACCTTCCCCGGCTGGCAGAGCTCCTGACAGCACAGACTGAGCACGCTAGTGTGCCCAGGCACCTGCCCAATCAATTCTCATGCTGAGACTGCAGGCCAGGGCAGGCAAAGCACACCTCACACAGCTCCACCCCCCCAAAACCAGGCATCGGAGTCTACGCATCCCTTTGTGACTGGTGGAGAGGGACAGCAGCGCTGCCCAGTGCCGATCCACTCGCCTGGAACTGGATGTGTGAGAGAGATGAACAACGAACCTGCTAAAGGGACTGTTCTTTTCCCATCAACTCCCATCAGCCTCCACCAAAAACGCAGGAGCTGGAAGATACCTCAGGCTGTTCCGCACCACAGACCGTTGGGTTTTGCCGGGTGGCTCCTGAACCGAGTCCAGCACTTTGTGGTTGGCTGGAGCACAGTTCTAATAAATAGCGTCTTCCCCGAGCCGCAGGATGCAGCGAGGTTGGTCTGGTCTTGACAAAGTGCCAGAGGCCACGTCCGCGCCTGCGTCTGAAGATGAAAGTGCAGAAATCTCCAGGGCAGGGCAGTTCTGCAGCCACAGCACCCTCGGCTGGTGGGCGTGTTTACCCCAGTGACTACTCACAGCGTTACTATTCACTGGTTTTGTTGTTTGCAAAGTCTCACTTGGGAACAAAGCCACCCGAGTTGGTTAATTTTTAAGTCACATTTGAAAATACACTAAATAAAAGGGCTGGAGCAAACCCTTCAATTATCTACTGTAATGCAAATCGGGGTGAGCACCACCCCAGCGTCAACCTGCGTGAGGCAAGTGAAAGTCAGTTCACCAAGAGGGAGAGGCCGGATCTATGGGTTTGGTTGGCTGCGGTTTCCAGGGCAGGAGTCTCTGTGCAGAAGCCTCTCATTTTGCTTTGTTTTGCTTCTAATTAAAGACGACACGAGTCAAAAGAGAACCTTGCTGGCGATCAGGCGCTGTAGCATTTTGGTTGTCGACACGGGTGTAAGCGACTGGGAAGGGAGGAAGCGAGAGCTGTTTGTAGATATTGTGCTCCAGAAATATGCAAAGCGCCTTCAAAGGGACTGCGTGACCTGATGAAAGAGCATTTTAAAGACGGGCAGCGTGGCAAGTTACGTGCACAATGTGTTAATCAGAAGCCTTCCACTCCAGGACTGTCACAGCCAATACTGAAGAAGGGGACGCCGACACACTTTCCAAGAAAAGCAGTGGTCTGAAGGTGGTGCAGCCTTCACCACTTGGACCTGACAGGAAGCAGAGCCTGAAAGCAAAAGATGTGGCTTACATGGAGTCCTCAGAGCATCCTGGGGCATGCAGAGGGTGATGGGACACAGCTCAGTGTCCCTCCCTCCCATGATTGCCTTTTCAGCTGGGGAAACCCACCGGTCCAGTCTGCATCTTGAGGAAGCCATCAAAGAGACCCCATCGCATGTGGCAGAGGTGGGGTTTGATGGCACCCAGGAGCACACTTCAGCTTGACGAGATCTAAACCCCCACTTGATCTAGAAAAAAAGGCACTTCCCACCTCTCCAAAGCATGGCCGCTGGGCTTGGGTGGAGGGCAGCCACCCAGCGTGGCAGCCGTGTCCCAGACTGGAGAAAACCAGGAGACTGCACCCGTTTCTTGGTGAAAAGAAGAATTTTGTTGCTCAGAGTTTTAGGACAAAAATAGGTGGGGCAATACAAGCAAAAAGAGGTTGGTTGGGGTTTTTATTACTCTCCAAGCTGAATCACCGCAGGGGTTCCTACAAGGGGCTGGCTCAGGGCAGGAACAGCCGGATTGCCCAGGGAAAAGGCAGACCAAGCGGCTATTTCAAACTTCGTTCAAAACCTGAAGGCTCGGAAAGGCCACTTAATTGTAGCAGATCACGTCCCGAGTCTCAAACCAATCATACCTGTGCCCAGGAGCATAGCGACTGCCCAAACCTACCGAGTCTCAGGTCAACCCTGTGTTGACCAGAGGAGAAGGGCTGCCTCCAGAACTCTGGGCAGCAGGATGGATGGCTGCACTCCCCAAGCATCACCTCTCATACCAGACCATGGAATGAGATGACAGCCAGGTGTGGGATGAGGCGTTCAGGATCCAGAGCCCGGCGTGCTTCAACCATTTCCCCAGCATCTGCAGGACCCACGAGGGGACGACAGACACAGTCAGGGAGGTGCTTTTAGCTGTAAGATTGTACTTTCGCTGCCAAAATATCTTTTTGGACTTACTCAGGCATAGGTCAAGATAATCTTCTGCTCCTCCAAGTCCAGAGCAGCTAATAGGCTGCCTTCTGCTTTTTTTTTCTCCACCTGTATTCATCCTGCTGGTATCTCGGCAATCTCTGTTACACCGAGATTCCCCCAGGCAGATTTTGTAGAGTATCCACTTAAAATGTTATTAATAAAACAATTTTTCCCTAATTAAGGGCAGTTATTGATTAACCCATGTGCTCAGCGATGCCCACTGGCTGACCGGTACAAAACGACTGGATTTCCCACCTTCCCACCTGACTGAGCGAGGATTTCAGGTTTTACCCAGCTTTCTGAAAAGGGGCGTGCTGTTAAACGGTCAGTGGCCAGGCTGCTGCCTCTTCAGGCCAGTCCTTACTGGGCGCTTCAGCAGGTACTGGGGTCAGGTAAGGGCAGGGTTTTGCAGCTCCTGGAATTTAGGGTTGCAGGTTTTCTATTTTACAGTAAATTTGCAGTTACTTCATTATGCAGCTTTCTGATGAACTTCAGTAGAGCTGGATTTTGGTCTGAAGGTGTGTACATGGAGGACAAGACCACCAGTCTGCAGGTTGTTGTAGCACGTAAGAGTCAGGGCTTGGGACCATTTTTTTCCCCCCAGAAATAATTTTTATGCCCTAAACTAGCAAATTCCAGGGGTTCCTTCCCATTTGCACCACAAAGATATTTTGGCAATTAATTTAACCTCATTCTTTCCCATTAGCAAGACTCAAAGTCCCCAAATGCATCATATCAGCATCTCTTTTAAAAACGAGGTGTCAGATTTCTCGGGTTAGTTCACAAGACGCCCCTTCCCATCCAGCCTGTCACCTCCCTCACCCAGCCCGAGGGCTCAGCACCCATCCACGCAGTCGTGCCTCCGATCCTGACCCCCTTCCAGCGGGGCTCTCCGGTAGACGAGGACCCTTGCTCCCCCTGTTTCATAACAGCCCCCTAACTCCTGTCACAAATCCAGCCCTTTGTTTCCACAGCTCGTGCCTGCAAGGAGATGAAAGGTGCTCCAAGGAGACAAGTTGCTCCGCAAGCAGAGGAACTAACGAAGCCCAATTCCCCACAGATTTACCTCCTGTAGGTGGATTCTCTGATGTCTGGAGCAGTGTGAACTAGAGTAGAAGTTGCCCCGCACCCAGGGCTGTCGGGGGGGCTCTCTTCTCCCACGAGCGTTCTCCAGTGCCTCATTAAGGTTGGGTACATGCTGCAGGCTGCCCCTCTCTCAGGCAGATAGCAGGGTTTTGGTGGGACATCTGGTGGCTTTATTTCGTCGTCTGTTTTTAGATCACGTTTATCAACCACAGCTAAACGAAGTTGAAGCTGGCCAGTGAGTTCAAGGATGTCTGGGTGGGAAGACAGGTGGTATATGCACACACAAAACTGTGGTTGCAAACATCTTTTTTCTTTGGAAAACACATTAAAAGATAATTGTTTTACTTATAGGTGCCATGAACATGCAAATAATTCCTGTTTCAGGCTGGCCCAAAGCCAAACGGACATAAATTTTGAGCTCAGTCTTTGAATGTAAGACTTCCTCACCGTGAACAAGCTCAAAGCATGCTCCTCTCCCTCCCCGCAGCTTCACCAGGGCTTGCGGCTCCCAGATAAAGACAGCAGTACCCAGAGCCCTGCCTCAGCAAGGGCATGAGCATGTGATGAAGCATGAACGTGGACTCAGGAGAGCAGAACAGATGAAGGTGGTGAAGTTAAGATGTGCATGTGTGAGGGTGTTTGCACAAACCTGTTTGCACACATGTGGTGGGTCAAAGACGACGTTCATCCACACCCTTATGCCATGGGTACTGCAGAGTCAGGCTGGGTCTAGCTGGGTTCGTGGTCTCAGAGACGTTACTTGTTGCAGTCTCGTGAGCACTGAGTTGCAAAGCTGACTGAACCTTTTGGTGCGATAATGGAAGTGCTCAGAGCTT
>NW_010390714.1:35960-49116 GCF_000710305.1 Buceros rhinoceros silvestris | reverse complement strand
GCCAGCCGCAGCGGTACTGGAGAGCTGTTGCTGCTGCTGGAGTGGAGAGATGTGGCTGACATGTACAGCGTGCGCTGATCAGGAGGGATCTCGCTGTCACAGGCAGTGGTGGTGGGGTGTAGCCCTTCCACTGGGGAGGAAGGAATCAGTATCAAAATCAATAGCTCTTCTTCTCAGGAAGGGGAATTATCTACCTGGGGAGAAGCGGTTCCCTTGCAGCTGGTCGATCTTGGTAATCCATTATTGATGCTTCAGTTACAGGCCTGGCACTCCCAAAGGCCAGGCTGGTGTGAGAGCACATCCACTGTTTCCAAACATGCCACCCTGCAGCACCTTTGCTGTGACCAGGGGAGTTAACATGGCAATTCTTGTCAGCCTTTGCCTCTGGTTTCTCTCTGTCAAGGTCTCCAAGAAGCCTTATTCAACCTGCCATGATAAAATCCTGATACAAGGGCAAATACCAAGGCACAGCGCATCGTTTCTGTTATGCCAGAAGCCATCTCACACCCTCCTTCACCAAGGAAGACAAAGTCTGTGCAGTGCAGTGTCTTGGGCTGGTATCATCAAGCTGGACATCAAGCAAGGGGCAAATCTGCCAGCGCTGAACTGAACCGGCCACAAGCGGGGGGCAGGGTCACCCATGGGAGATGCTGCAGAAAAGGCAAGGCAGACTTTTAGCTGGATACACCTTAGGACTGATCCAGCTTCAGAAGAAAGGAGGAACGTTCTGAGATCTCCATCCAGCATCGTTTGCCAGAATTTGAGTTACTAAGTCCTCCCTCTACAAAAGCTGTGAACAAATCCCATCTCCATCATTTCATGAATTTTCTGAACCCTGTTCCTTCACAGGAGCATCTGCTCCAGGAAGCAGTGAGTGGATTCTGCCTGCGGAATTGGTGTAGGATGGGGAGACAATCTGAAGAGAGACACCAAACCCCTCCCGCCCCTTTTCCATGGAGTTATGGAGAACATAGATGAGAGCAAATTCCAGCAAACTACACAAGCACGGGGCCCCATCTCCAGTTCACCAGAGGAGCTGGTCACTTCTCCAATAGCTGCTCAGAAGCAGGCTTTCATCAACAGCGGAATACACTCAAGCCAGCATTTAAATTACTCACATCAGTGTCTCTGCTGCCCCCGTACCATGTCACGAGGTCACCTACTGCACATGTTAATGACCCCGAGGGTGAGGGAGTGCTTTCTGGTGTCTAGCCCACACTCCTCCTGATTCAGTCCCCGTGCACGCCCCAGGTTTTCGCCCTTGTCACTTATCTTATTCCGAATCCAAACACTGCCACACAATGCACTTGACCTTTGCCCTGGAGGGAACACGCTTGGGATGAGGGAAGAATTCACTCTTTATTCCTTTCTAATTCTTGTTGTTACTCTACCACCACCAACAAGTCCCCACTTACACAATAGAAACCAAGTCGTCTGTCCTCGCTAGTTCTGGGACTTTCGACAGGGGTTCCTCCTCCTGCCACCGACGGTCCAGCTTTTGCCCATGTCCAGTCTTCCTTTCTATATCTGTCCCAATTAATCCTTGTCACGAGGCGGCAGCAGCTGCAGAAGGGATGAGCCAGATGGGTTTTCCGCTCCTGCCCCCCTGGCTGTGGAGGACAAGAAGATGGCAGAGGTAGGTAGCTGCCTCTGCATGGCACAGTCCAGTGCAACTTCTTGATTTTTTGGGCTCTCCTGGGGCAGTTCATCTGCTGTGGATGTGTGGCCAGCGTAGGACGAGCTTCGGGCAGCAAACATGGCGCAAGGGTCACGCATCTACATGAGGCGTCCATCTAGCCAAACCGTGTTGAGACCTAAGGAGAAACAGCAGGTCCAGACGCTGCCAGCAAATGGCCGTTACATCCTGTTTCCTCAACAGTCCAGACTCCTCCTGCTTTACGGTACACACTTAACCGAGGAGCCGTGTTACCTGAGGTTTTGTTTCTGGTTGGGAGTTGATTCCGTCCCTCTAAGACACGAGCCACTCTTGGAAGGTGCCCCCATTTTTTGGTGTCTCTAGCAGGATCTCCAGGATGTCCTTCATGCTCTTCTTTAGGTCACACGCTGAGACGCAGTCATGTCAGTGACGCCAGCATTGCTGCTGCTCTGCGAGCTGGATGCTGTGATAATTAATATGCTCAAATCCCTGAAAACTGGCCCGGGAACTGAAGCTGAGAAGAATGTCTCAAGCTGGTTTTCCACCAGAGGTGGGTTCCCAGTATTCGAAATACAGACCGAGCTATGGGGGAAAGCAAAGATGTACAGAGGCTTTCCTCACACCCTTTATCTTTCATAAGCTTTTCAAAGTCCACTGAAACCTCCAGGTTTCCAGTGGGACCCTCCCTCCCTGATTTTGTGGGCAGAGCTGGATTAGACCAGCTTTCCCACAACGCACCCCACTCCCGAATTAGCAGTAATTTGTATGGATTCCACACACAGACCCCATCACTGACCCGTCTTTCCTCACTGTGTGCATCTTCGAAACCCACAGCGCTGGGGCACGAACCTGCTCTCAGAGGTCTCAGCTGTCCAGATGCAGAAGGCTGAGGTCAGGCTTGGCTCATCTTCCCAAGCCCCCAGCGCACCTTCAGACATTTGTCTGCTGTAGGTCGTGTTGCTATTAGCAGTTCCAGCGGGTAACTGGATTTCACCTCTTCCTGCTATTTGTGTTGATTTACCGCCTTGAGGTTGCACAAATGGGATAAAACTTACCGGTACCAAGAACGTCACAAATCCCAAGGGCTCAGATGACTCCAAAGAGCATCTTAACAAAAGGCAGAAGATTGAAGACAAGTCATTTGAAAAAAGCTCAACCCATGGAGACCATAGTCAGCTTGGTGAGCACAGGAAGAGCACAGCACTGCCGCAGCTCCTGAGATGGTGTCCAAGCGAAGCAGAGGTTGGGGAGGGAACTACCACGGGGATGTTTATAGGGAGCTCCTGCTGGGATTCACTTATCTCCACACCAGAAGGAGGGGTGGGCAGGAACGTGCCAAATATCAGCCCACACCTTGGGCCATTCCACCTGCACCGACCCAGCCGATGAAGAGCCTTGTGCACTCCCTCGCTTCTTAGTTGTCCATCACCTACATGGGATGTACCAAGGGAGACTCAGCTGGAGCCAAAACACTCAACCCTCTGGAAGACCAGTCCCTCTTTTCCCACAGAACAGCCTAAACATTATTCTTTGCCTACAAGCATTTATTCACCCTTTCTTTTTCTTTTTTTTTCCGTTCCTGTTGTGTTAACAGAGCATCTAATGTGACTAAATAGGACAACCTGCTCTCCCATCCCCATGAAAAATAAATGACGTGCTTTCTCTCCACTACCTTCCCCCGCCTCCTGGCACTTTTCCCACCAGGCAACTCTTGGACCTGTCCTCCTCTGGGGAGGTGCTTGGGAACCTCCCCCAACCACACCATGGCAGTGGGAGCCATTGGCTTGAGCCAGCAAAGCACCGTGGAGGCAGGAGTTTGGGGGAGTCTGAGGAGGGTGGGAGGAAGGACGAAGGGTGGGTGTGTGTATGTGGGGGTGGAATCTATGTGCAGAAAGCAGCCAAGTGGCAGCTTACCCTGTTAAATATTAATCATCTCTGCTTCTGCAATTTCGGCAATGCGTCTAGGCCCACCACTGCTGAATATTTCATTAACACCACTCGCTTCCAACAGCACTTCTTCCACTTTTCTTTCTCCCACAGACCCCTCTCCCATCCCTGCTCTCCAGCCCTTCCCCTACTGCTGCTGGTGTCAGCCATGGCCACGATGTCCGTCTTCTAGCTCCACATCCTTAACTGCCCAGGGGCGAGCACCAGCCCAGCCCTGCTCTGTCCACAGTCCACTGACCACTGTGGCTGTGTGGGGAGAGCAGCAAGGCCGTTCAGAGGAAGGAAGATCATCAACTCCACTGGGAGACAAATACAAGTGCGCATCAACAAGTCCCGTGCTAAATAATACATGAGGCAGGTCAGGGCGGAAATGCTGACTCTGGGCTGGGAGCCTTTTAAACCACGTCGTCTGTGTTTCTTCATCGCTGGCTTGTTCTGGGTGAGTACTTTGGGAGTGCAATGAAACGTGTGAGGGTGAGCTTCGTTGGGCCAGTGCAATTTTCACCTCCAGCTCCTAATTGCAGCTTCCTCCTGCCTGCTTCTGGCCACCGATGGAGAAGAGCCCCCACATGGTGTGCAAGGCATTGGGTGGCTGCAGCCGGCCAGGCCAGTGGCAGAAGACAGGGATAGCAGAAGGACTGTGCAGGAGATACAAGGGTCTGCCAGTGAAACCAAAGCAAGACAACGTGCTGGTGCTCTAATCCAGCCTTGATGGCTCAACTGTGCAGGTTCTCCCCAGGTGTTCTCAACTCCAGCTGCTAGTGTCTGCTTCTCCCTGGCTCCAAACCCTTCTTTTCCATCCCTTCTGCTCTCTTCCACTTTTCTGCATTCCCAAGCCTTACTCTTTTTCCTGTCTGTCATTACACTTTGAACCTAAACCAAATGAGTGAGTAGAAAGTTCAGGTGGACCTTTGAACATTGCACTTTTGAACTATCACCTCATCCCACTAAATTCAAGATTAAATGTTCATGATTACAAGGAGGTGGAGGAGACAAAGCAGGCTTGTCTGTGTTCAGACTACCTTTCCCCATGGTCCATGCCAGCACCTACCTCTCTGGAGGAGATTTCTTATGCTGATGGGGAGATCTGCAAGAGGTATGGACTCTCAGCCTCTTCCTCCACGAGGAGAAGGCCACAATGGGGTAGAACCACCGACTGATTTGGGTGGGAAAGGGCATTTGAAGTTCCTCCAGTCCAACTCCCCCGCAGGGAGCAGGGACATCTGCAACTCGAGCAGGTTGCTCAGAGCCCCAAAGTCCGAGCAGGTTGCTCAGAGCCCCAAAATCCAACCAGGATCCCTCCGTCCTCACTGAAACATCTGGATGCAAAGCATTCCAGTCTGAGCTGCTCCTCTACCCTCTTATCACCCTTTATAACGAGAAGAGATTGAAAAACAACCTGTGGCTTCTGACCTGTGCCAGACAAAAGATGGGCATCTACGGCAGCTTATGTGAGTCCCATTTCTCTCCCCTGGCTCAGATTGTCCAGCTTGGACCTGGGCATCTAATTCTCAGATATCTCACGAGAAGTGAGATAAAGCACCCCAAGATCCAGCCCGGGTGAAACGAGGCAAACGGTACCTCTTCTGGCTGAGATGCGTGCCCGGCTCTCTGCCCACTACAGCTGCCACGTGGTCTGAGACAGCTGGAAACAAAGGCAGCTAGTCACCGGGTTACTCGTGTTGACGTCACCGCTGATGCTGTACGACAGAGTCAGCTACTCACTTGCAGGAAGACACACGGACACCAGCCAGGGTTCATTGTTCCTTTTCCAGCGACACAAAGTGCAGACCCCAGGCAGGTTTTAACGTAGTTCTCTGTCAGGAGCAAACAAACCAGGTCTGGATCAAGAGCCGAGGGAACATCTCCAGCCAATGGTACGTTTGCTGCAAGGGAGGGTTTTCTCCACACATCTCATTGGGGGATCAAGATATTCCTTTTGCCTAACGTATGAAATAAATAGAGAAGTCACTTGAAGCTACCAACTGAGATAACTCCATCTGATTAACGCAGCCCGCTCGCTCTCCCCCTTTGTATTAAAAATTCACAAGGCTTCCCATCCCTCGTCTCAATTAAGCCACTTGTTTGTCAGGGTTATTTGTTGCGCGTTTTCATAAACATTTGATGAATTACATGCAAACATCTCGCTAATGTATTAACAAGGCTGAGGTTTTAATTACACCACACTCAGCAAAAGTGGGTCCAGGCTGCTCTGGTGAAGTTAATTGTGCTTCCTTGTGAATCTGGGCGCCGCAACGGGAATTTTCCTCTGGGGGAAATCCCACCAGGGGCTGCAGGGGCTGCCCACCCACCTCAACTTGCTGCAGGCAGCCAGCCGAGCATCGTGGGACTCAACCACTTCAAGAGCTTCGCTAGCCTTGGCTAAAAGGCTGTGGCTTCAGCTCAAGCATTGGTAGCAAGAAGAGGAGTTGGGAGTTGACACAAGCAGTTTTCCATTGGTTCTTATTCGTTATTTGTCACATGGAGATGATGCATTCAAGAGACTTCCAATGCAAGAGGAGAAGGGTTGTGCTTGGCCCACTCCCTTGAACTTCTCAGTTTATGGGGACAAGGAAAGTTTCACACCATCTACTACCAGGAACTGTCATGAGTGTCTGTCTCACAGCAAGCCCGGCTGGCAGCTCGGGTGAAGTTCCCAACACACGGGCAAGGGATAAGCTGCTGTCGAGGGCTGACAGGCCAAGAAGTGACCAAGAGAAGCCAGAACATGGGACAACAGGCTGGCCATGGCATCACAGCTCATGTATCTCAGAGTATCCAGACCATCCAGATCTGGTGCTGCCACACTCTTCCTTATTTCACCCCTCAGTACCTTGATGTGAACCTGCAGTTCCCAAGATGGGTCTAGGAGCAGTTCCTACCCTCGAGGAAGGTTAGAGGCATGATAAGCCCATCCTCTCCCACAATCCCATTACCACTGCCCCATGTTACTGGACAAGGAGAGGGTGAGCAGTGAACTGTCCTCCCGTTACCTCTGCGGCTTCATCCATCCATGGCCTTCCACAGCGTAGGTCAGGGCTTGCACCATAACTTGCAAGCAGCTGGATTTTCTCGTGATCTGTTTGCTGAGGCAGGATTTGTCCCCATCCCTTCCTCCCGGCACAGACAAGCAAAGTATAGGGACAGCCGTGTGAAGGACCTATGTGGCTGTACCACCACGGAGTTCCAGATCACCATAAATCCCTCACTTCTTGGTGGTGTTGAAAGCATCGTGGAGGTTAACTCACCAGTTTGCAGCAACCAGCTCTTCAGCGCAGGCAAAGGGCATTTGGGTCAAGCCAACGGGCTGTCCGAGGTTATGGAGCCCCCAGTTACTGCTCCCAGCTTTGATCACTCTGGGCCAGAAGAGAGGCAGGCTCTGGGTCACAGGTAGTCTTTGGAAGGTTTAACAGACCTTGTGTCAAGGAGCGATCACCTCATCACCTGCTATAGGAGACAACAAGCTCTTACTTCACCTTTTCCCTGGTAGACGTAACTTGAGCAAGGAGGAAGAAGGGGAGGGGGACCCCCGGAGCAACGCAGTCTGGGCAATGACTGGAGGTTCCCACAAGAGAGGGCTTCACCCTCAGCTCCTAGGTCAGACCCTTTCCTTAACCAACCTCACGAGGAACTCCCGCACAAACCTTTCCTTGCGCTGTTTCTCCTCCTTTCCGTGCCGGGCAGCACTTCTGGCTTCGATGGCTCTCTCCAAATACTCATCACCGCCCATGCTGCAGCTCTTCATTAAAGGTTTCAGCACCTACTCAGCTCTGCTGGGACCTGGGCTCCTTGAGCACCTCTGCACTGAAGCTTTTCCTTCTCAAAAAGCCTGAGCCAAAACAGAAACATTTCTGCAAAATCACTTGATTTTGAGTTCCGCTGGGTTTAGAATATTTCACTGCCAAAAGCAATTTAGAAATCCCTGGAAGCCCACTTGCAAATTGACTGTTACCTTTGGTCTCATACTTCTGACAGCATTATTTGTTTGATAGAACTCCTTGGTGCGTCTGTCGGAGCAGCGTGCAGCCCGTCACTTGTTCGTGCTAGTGACACGACATGACGTATTGGGGCCGGGTGGCCAGCTCTATTATTTCTTCTATTTTAAATGTTATTTTAAAGCTTCTGATGTGATTTTCTGTTCTGTTCATCCTACAAATTGCAGCATTTGACTCCCTTCTTTTAGCTGGGCAACGATCTCAGGCGTTTTCCTCACACTCAGCTGCTGCCCTAATGAGTGCTGAGCCCTTATCGCAAGTATTAGAACATCAAACTGCTTCATTAGGCCAGCGGATGTTACTGCTTTGATTAATAACAGCAAGCGGGCATGTAACACTAATTACGGCCTTAGCTGTTCATTATTGTGTCATTATTTTGTGACACGCACCCAATAATGGGTCTTGCATGATGCTCTAGGCATCCCTCGCTGCTCCTGCAGATCGGTCACGACGTGCGTTTAATTCCATTAAACAGAAGGAGCAAAGTTTTAATGGGGCTTTAGACAAAATTAATGGGGAATAAATTGTTTCAAGACTCGTATTCTGAGGACAAGAATTCCCCCGTTCTGGGGAAAACCAAGCTTCCACATGCCCGACTTTCCCCACCACAGGACATTGAGTTCTAAGGTGATGTCACCAGTTTCACCACTCGATGGTCAGAGGGATGGCGACCTAGGTGGAGAGGGGCAGAACTGGTCCCGCCTGGGCCTGTCGCTCCCTACCGAGGGCGACAGCTTCTGTCTAGGCGTGAGCTGGGTTTTTCCTTCCTGCTCCCCAAGCACACCCGTGGCAGCCAGCGAATGCAAATCATGGCTATGGCGTTAATATTCTCCTTACATTTAAATCTAAGGGGCTTTTTTCATATTCAGAATCAAAAGCTCTTCACCACCACTAGGGGTTTTTTTTATAATTTTTTTTTTTTAATAAAGCACCCCTGCCTCCCAGTCCCCTCTTCGTCCTCCTCCTCCTCTATTTTTTTATTTTATTATTTTATTTTAAGCCAGGCTAAACCACCAGGGAAGGGCCATGCTGACAAACAGATGCCACTCACAGAGGACCTTCGCATCATTAGGCAATGGTGAACTTTGCACTCCTGATTTGGAGGCTGTGTTCGCAGGAGAGGAGGAGGAGGAGGAGACGGCAGCAGGGATGAGGCCAGGGTGGAGGGAACTTGACGGGGCCTCTCTGGTGAATTGCTGGCCTGCCCAGCACGGGAATGCTCAGGACTTCAAATCGGCTCCAGCCACTTTGAAGCTCCTCTCTCTTAATCTCTCTCTCTCTTTCTGTACCTCTCTCCGTCTTTTTTCCCCCCTTGCCTCTATGAATCATTCATGTCTTTTTTTCCCCCCCCAGAGGTTCCTTTAGAGAAAAAAAAAAAAAAAAGAAGAAAAAAGGGAGAAAAAGAAAGAAATGCCCACACCCGCTCACACAAAGCCCTGCCTGTGTTTATGTTCTTATTGCTCTGTGTAGCTTATTATCACCAATGTTGAACAAATTACTTACACGCTGTCTGCGAGGCGCCGCGTCCCTCGGAGCGATGCTGGCGATGGGGCCGACTATTTTGTTTTAAATGTTAATGTAGAGCGGGGCACCGCGTTCGACATAAAAACACGCGGTGGATCCTATTTACTGTCCCCGGAGCTGCCAGACGCAGTGATGAACTTGCCCATGTGTTTGCCAAAGCTGAGGAGCCAGAGGCGAGTTCACGGCAGCGGCCCCGGCTGGGTGGGAAAAGGGCTTTTTGCTCTGTGGAGGTTCCGCCATCCCTATGGGAAGGGTTCGGAAAGGGGAGTTCCCGCCCGAGCACCCAAACACGGCAATTCCCAGAGCTGAAGACGAGACTCTCTGACTGGCAGAACATACCTGTGCTCCCAAACCGACCCAGGAAGGGGTCGGTCCTGCGTTTGTGGATCCACCCACGTGCACTCTTGGACTTTGCTGAAGAGAACGGTTGAAGCCTCCTTGCCCGTGGGAGCAGTCGCTGGCCTGGGCCACCCCAGATGCCGCTTGGATCTCGTCTTGGAGAGCAGAAGTCCTGGACTTGCAAGAGATGCCAACACAACACAGGTTTGACTCCTGGAGCACAGCTCAAGTCCTCAAAGCAAAAGGATGCCCAGGGGGACTGCCTCTCATCTGGAAAGTGGGGAAACTGAGGCACGAAGGATGGCTGTGGGTTGCTTGGCACCACCCAGCTGGCTAGTGGGGATGGGAAGAGAGTCCGCTCTGGAGCTGGTGGTGTCCTTGGCGGTGCTGCGAGGTCAGGAACGGGGCTTCGCTGCCTTTGGAAGGACATGCAGGGCGGATTCCAGCTTGCCTTCGCTCCTGGATGGCCTGAGGAGATTGACGTGGGGTTAATGCCATTGGATGGGGATTTTGAAATGCAGGGGCCTTTGTGCAGCGCATGTTTCCCCCCGACACCTGGACTTGGCAGCAATTAGCTCCTGATGCACTTTGCATCCAGCTAACTTTGGGATTTCAGCCTCTGCAGCGCAGGAAGCTTTGTAGGTATTTGCTTAATGATGTCTCTGAAGGCGGAAAAGCGCATTTGCTGTCACCATGTGCCTCCCAGTCACTGCCAGCAGCCCCAAGGGCTGGCTGGTGCAATCCCATTTCTAGACTGGAGCCCAGTCTAGGTTAAGTGGTTTATCTATCTTGACACAGGGAATCTCTGGATGGGCTGAGACTTGATCCTGCATCCCCCACCCCAAGCCCACCTCTCGGTCGTATTTCTAGACCACATCCTGGGAGAGACCAGAGGAGGCCACGCACACCATCAGACATGGAGGAGGCTCTTCCAGCCCTCCTGCAAACGTCACCAAGAGATAAAATCTTCGAGTAACACAGTTTGCCCCGCTCAGGCAGGGACTCCTGCGTTCCCACTTGCAGTTCAGACCTCAAAAGCAAAATCTTCCCCCAGCCCAGCAGAGCCAGCGCCGCAGGCAGAGCTTCTATCAGATGAGATATATGACCTATTTAATATGTAAAAAACAAACAGCTTTGGTATTAATAATGAATATTTAGGGCTCACTCCAGCTGTTCGTGTGTGGCTCTGCAGTACACTGCTTACCACTGGGTGTGCTTCCCAGAAAAATATTTCTAATGATGTGGTTGGTGCTTTGTCCATCCCCAATGTCTTTAGTCCATCTTTTTTTTTTTTACATGTAACCTCATACACTTTAAGAAGCATAGGGCAATGAGAGTCAACAGGCAAAACGCAAGAGACCACCCCCCTCACCCTCCAGCTGTGCCTACGTCACCGCCTCCTCTCGTTGGCTGATTGAGACCCTCAATCCCCAGCACCAGATCCCAGCTCACCAGCCTGGAGGAGCCAATCCGGGGACGATTCACCCGGCGGCAGATTTAATTAAACCTGGCAGCAGATTTAATTAAACCCAAGGCAGGGCTTTCCCACACCACATGCACGACAGCTGGGTGCCTCTGTCACGGGGCGTGAGGAAGTCACGAGCAGAGCGAGCGTGTTTGGGGCAGAGGACTGTAACATCCCAACAAACCCACCAGCAGCTGGAAAAACGGCAGGAGAAACATTGCCTCTAAGCACACACTTCTCTTCCCCTCTCCTCTACATTGCTGTGACCTACAGTGGACACAGGGAGACATCTGTGGGGACACCCACACCAGGGCCATGAAAGGATTGGGGACAGGCCACCTACACTGCCTAGGGACAGGCCAGGAGAGCTTAGCTGAGCAGACCCTGCTTCTGGAGCAGGGCACAGCTCCTGTCTGGTGCAGGTGAGGCTTCTCTCCTTCCTGGAGAGAGAGGACAAAGTCATTTACTGACAACCTGGAGCCTGCACTAGCTACTGGCATGTCCCCAGCCTCTCCCAGGTTCTCACCAGCAACCTGCGCGCTGTCAGCCTGTAACGCAGCATCCAGAGCTTTCCTCCAATGCTTTTCCCCTTCTCCAGCACCTTCTCAGGGGGCCTGAGATGGTCAGCCTGGAGCTGTGTGACCCCATGCACTGCCACGGTAAAGCCTGGGGCCAGGAACCCCTTTCCCACCTTTCTCCAGAGCAGAGGCACCACCTCCCAGCCTGCCCATCCCTGGAGCGGGCTCAGCATCCTGTACAGGCCCTGCCTGGGAGCCCCACGGCTGGGCTCCTGCTGGCAGAAGATGCTCTACCCGCATCTCACCATCTAATTTCCCAACCGAGCTAGACCAATCGCTGGGAGCACCAGCTCTCCCGCAGCCCATAGAGCATCACCCCAGTGCTCCTAACCCCTGCCCTCCCCGTGGTGCAGGGGTGCATCCACCCCCAGCCCCAGCCATCTGCTCCGACTGCTGGGCATGGTGGAGGAGGGCGGGATGGACAAACACCTCCCGCCGAGCTGCTTCGGGCATGGCCGGCTGCGGGGCCCCGGCAGAGCAGAGGGCACCAACTGCAGAGCTGGCTCCAGCCGCAGACACCCAGTGGGGCCAGGAGAACAAAGGTGCTGTTTGTCCTCACCCCAGTCATCAATAGCAAAGGGGTTTTCCCCGGAGCCTGGAAGGAAAGGTGTTGGGGTGCTGGGCTGGACACCCTCAGCGTTAGGGAGTCACCACCTTCCCCAGCCCTTCGCCCTCCCCGTCACCTAGAAGGACATTTGGGGACAATGGGGGCTTGGCTCCTGTTGGAGCTGGCACTGGATTAAGAGAAACTCCTTTTCCTAGCGTCACCACACGCAAGCTGGGCACTTACCTCCACAGGGCGCCTTTGGGGAGAGACCCCGCTGCGGGAATGGCCCCCACGCCTTGGGAGGGGACACTGGCCTGGGGGAGAGAACACACAAGGGTTAAACACCACACTCCGGGGGAAGCTCCTAAAACTCTGCAGAGCCTGAACGGCTCGTGGAGAACCATCAGATCTTCCCCGGCTATCGGGGATCTTCCCTTCCCCTGGCCGCTGCCCAGCTCGTTAGCTCGGAGCAGGCAGCCTCAGGTGTCCCCATTCTTAGACCCTGGGTGACCAGTCTGACTAAAGGCCACCCACCTGATGGACCGCCAGGCTGGTGCCAAACCCTGCCAAGAGCCAGCATTGCTGGGGGGACCCGGGGTCCAGCACCCAGCAAGGAAAAGAGGAGTGTGAGCCGTCAGCAGGGTTTCCTGCCAAAACCCTGCAGTGCTCAGATGCCCTTATTTTGTGCAGAACCAGAGCGGACTGGTAGATGCTTTTGGCAATTTGATTTGAAAAAGAGAAAAAAAAGAAGGGAATAGGCTGAAAGGAGCTTTGGTGTCTCAAAGCAGAACAGCGTTGGTTTAGACCGCGCCTAAGCCCCACATCCCAGTTCGCTGAACTTTCAGGCAAGTAACATTCAGACCACCTGCCCTTTTCCCAGGCAATTCATTTCTACCCTTTGTGCCTCAGTTTCCCCACCCACCAGAGATTGCCCCCACTGGGGTCTCCTTTTGCTTTGAGATCCTGAGGAACACCCGATGAGGCTCTCACAGTGCTTCCATCAGCACGCCGTGCTCTTTGCGTGGCTCTGGGCTGCCCAGTCTGCCCTGCACAGGCTCACGGGCAGCCCAGTGGCCTCCAGCTTTGCTCACCCGTTGCCTTGTC
>NW_010390714.1:34032-35906 GCF_000710305.1 Buceros rhinoceros silvestris | reverse complement strand
CCGGGGGCACCCCGTTGCCCCCCAGCTTTGCTCACCCGTTGCCTTGTCGATGGCTGCTGGGGGGGGACTTTACCAGCCGCATGGCGCTGCCGGCGAGATTTCCCAATTTCCCAGGACTGGAAAACTGGCTTTGTTGTTTAAAAGGTGCCGGAAGCAGAGAGCTGGGAGAGGCAGCAAGAGGGAAAGTCAGCGAGAGGAGGGGAGGGAAGGACAGTCTGGCATGGCCAAGGCAACCACGTCCTACCCAGACCTTACAGCCAGAGGATCCCCAGCCCTGCTGGGGCCAGACCGTGGTATATCCACCTCCACCCACCCATCCCAACCCCATCCCTGGGGACACTTCGGACATGAGGAGGATTTTTCAAGTCTTGGGCTTTAAGGCTGTGTCTGAGCAACAGATCTGGATCATGAGAAACTCTTGTCCTCTCCCTCCACCCAGGGCTCTCTCCTTCCCTTCCCCAGCAGCTTTCAATTATTTAATTTCTCCTCCCCATACCCAGCATCTGAAAGCCAAGCGTCTTAAATACAAATCACCTCCCAATCATTACGTGCAGGACCTTTCAGCCCTCTTCAGAGCAGCGGGCTCTGAGTAATGAGCTCTGCTGAGAGTTTGCTGGATTTCACATACAACAGATGTAAAAGATGGGGCTGGAGAAGGGGGAGGAAAAGGGGAAGGAAGCCAGATCGAGCTGGGGAGACGAAATATTTGCCACTCACCTATTCCTTCACCTGCAGTAGGCAGAGGAGGTTCAGGTCTTTGGGACCTCTGTGATCTGCCTCCTGAGCGGGGACCAGCTGGACAAACAGGCAGGTTGCAGCTTGAAATTTAAGCCCTGAGCCCTCAGGATGCTCAAGCATCCCTCCAGGGGTGGAGGTCCCACCCTAGACTCTGCCCCCAACAGACCACAAGCAAGCCCTTGTCTCCCAGGACTTGTCCTCCCATTTCTGCTGCCGCAGCAGGAGATGCTGAGGCCCAGGGCATGGGGCTGTCCGAGATGCCAGGACTTGGGCTCCACCTCCTTTCTCTCTTTCCAGGTAACGCTCAGGGTGACAGGGAGGAGAAATGGCCTCAGGTCGGCTGGCTCCAGACAAAGCTTGGTGCAGAGCTGGACAATCCCCAAGCTCTCCCAAACTGGTCACCTCCATCCCTTGAAGGGGCTGTCATGGACACTCCCAACGGCTGGTGCCTCTCGTGTCTCCATGCCCAGTTCCTGTGGTGCAGACCATCCTAGTGAAAAAACACACAGAGGAAGAGACTCTCCACACCATCCTGCATCTATGCCCCCCTTGCCATGCACTCTGCAGGTGGCCATTGCATGTAGCGTGTGTGCTACCACCCACAGCACCCCACAAACCCGGGGGACACGATGGTGGCTTGGTGGCTTAGGTGCACCCCGATCTAGGGTGCTACAGGCTCAGTCCTGAAGATATGATGTGTGCGGTGGTCTCACCTGCAGCTGCCAGGAGAGCACAGCAGTAAAGGACAGCCATCACGAACCTCCCTGCCATGAGAGCCGCCTGCCTCAGCTCCTGGGGGCTCTCGGGACACCAGCAGGACCAGGTGGGGACCTGTTGTCCCCAGGGAGGAGGAGTGCAGCTCTGCTGCCACCCCAGCCCCTCCACTCTCCCTCTGAGCATCCACACTCAGCACACACAGTTTCCTCCCACCAAGGGCTCTCCTGGTCCCTGCCAGAAGCCACCACAGCTTCTCTCCTGCTGCAGCAGCGCCGAGCACCAGCAAGCTCCCCCCACCCCCCACCAGAGCACCCTCCACCACCTCAAGCAAGACCCCAGCCCCTGGTGCTGGGAGAGTCAGCCCCGGCCAGGGCTCACCCTCCCCTTCCTGCCTGGGGAGAGCTGGAGATGGAGGGATG
>NW_010390714.1:33263-33836 GCF_000710305.1 Buceros rhinoceros silvestris | reverse complement strand
GCAGGAACCTTCGGAACAGTTTAAGTACAAAATGAATTGTTTT
This sequence comes from Buceros rhinoceros silvestris, assembly GCF_000710305.1. Taxonomy (NCBI): domain Eukaryota; kingdom Metazoa; phylum Chordata; class Aves; order Bucerotiformes; family Bucerotidae; genus Buceros; species Buceros rhinoceros. The sequence goes on along the minus strand of NW_010390714.1, from coordinate 33,793 downwards.
AATATTTAATCAGTCTATAATAGGCCCTGGGATCCCAGTGGAGACAGTTTGCAGTTGAAAGGATGTCCAAACCGAGTATCCCCCCTCCAGAGGGGACAGTGGTCCTGTCGGAGCCCCTGCCCCTGGGTAAGCACAATCTCCTCTCTGCCCGTGCCCCTGGATGCGGGGCAGCACCTGGGCTTTGAGAGCCATAACCATCACGCCTCATCCCAAAGGATAAGGAATTAATTCTCTGATGAGCTCAGAATAAATTCCAGCCTGCTCCCCTCCCACCCTGTAAGACCCTTCACAAAGGGTCGGACCCTCTTAGCCCACTGCACTGCCCCTTCCCCACGGGCTGTGGGTGCACCCAGCCACCCTAAGGGCAGAGTCCCTAGCTCCAGCCGAGAGGAAACCTGTTGCCATCCCCTCCTGTGAATGGGGATGTGCAGGGAATACAAACTGGATTTGGCTCAGCTCAGCCTTCCACCCCCAGGATCGAGCTGTGGTGGCTGTTGGGCTGTTCCCCAGGCCAGTCCCCATTACATAGG
>NW_010390714.1:31793-33103 GCF_000710305.1 Buceros rhinoceros silvestris | reverse complement strand
CCCAGGATCGAGCTGTTGTGGCTGTTGGGCTGTTCCCACGGCAAGTCCACATTACATAGGCGGGGCTCAGCTCTGGTCTTGCTGTTTGACCCCACAGCAGCCTCGCCTGATGGGAGGGATGCCAGGGACAGGCAACACTGGAAATGTCTTTCCACTGCCAGCATGAGCACCCAGACCCACACTGGTCCCCTCTCCCTTACTGGAGTTAGAGCAACACCTCCTGGCCTTGGGGGTCAGGGCTCACCGGGCTCCCTTACCATACCCCAGCCTTTTGGGTGCTCCAGGAACCATCACTGCTCTGTTTTGCTGGCTGGGAGCTTGAGGCACAGAGCCCCAGAGTGACCTCGCCAAGGCCCTCAGGCAGACCGCAGCCCCGGTCCTCAGGGCGTGAGGGACACGGGGTGCTTCTACCACTTCAGCTGCCTCCTTTTCCCTTTCCCCGAGGAAAAGGCACCCACCTGGAGACAGAAGTAATTTGCTCAGTGCCAAGTGCTCAATCCACCACCATGCTCACAGGGGGTCCTCCACTCCCAGTTTGCACCTGAGCGTGGTCCTAACGCAGCTTCCTCCTGGCAGGGGAATTCAGCCACATGCTCCAGCAAACTGGGAGCCTCACTCCTAACTTTCTGGAAGTCTCATATAAGTTATCCCAGCTAGGAAGGCTGGAATAACAGAGCCAGCACAGGAGCCAGCTTCCGTGCAGCAGCTCTCCACATGCAGCAAGCTCAGCCTTTGGCAGGGGCCGCTAGATCCTTGCATGTGGGCCACCGACAGGCTGGGGATGAGGCAGAGAAACACTCGTGCTAAAGCAGAGCTCTGCTCACTGCTGTAAATCCAACCACTTGGATCTTGCGAGGACTTTGACAGTGAGAAACGTCCCCTCCACAGCCCAGCTGCTCAAGCTCACAGGGGTTTGCCACCACCTTGAGCTCCCAGCGAGCCCGTGTAGGTGCATAGGTCGGAGGGGGAGAGGAGCCTGCGCTGTGAGAGCTGAGGGTTTACTGCTTCTTATCATGGCATAGGGGCAGGCTGTGCCCCCTGGCCCAGGAGCTGGGATCAGACAGCGTAGGCAGGAGGGTCAGAGAGCAGCCACAGCACGGGCAGCAGCAACTGGAGGAACCAGAGATGCCTGTGGGGCTCCACAGCCTGTTGCAGAGGGGATTTGCCCCCAGGCATGCCCAGAGCTGCAGCAGAAAGAAGCAATTCCTGCATTTTCACAGCCTTCACAAGAGGGACGCCCCCGTCCCAAAAAGACCTTCCCCAGCTTGGGGGGTCCCCCCCACCATTTGCTGCTTTTGAGGGGAATCCCC
>NW_010390714.1:28672-31177 GCF_000710305.1 Buceros rhinoceros silvestris | reverse complement strand
ACCGGCAGAAGCGGAGTGAGGTCTTCCATCACCTTCCTACCAGCACCATCTCCTGGCCAATGCCAGCCCCTTGCCCGGAGGCTGGAGCACAGACACCGATGGCTCAGGCTGGAGAGTTGTGTTGGCTCCTGGTGCTTTGGTAGTGCTCAGGATTGAAGATCTTCTCCCTCTGGGCTGGGCACCTGGGGCAGCATTGGCACTGGTGCAAAGCAGGGCCTCCCACCATCACTAACTGGTGTTGTGAAGGGAGTCCTAGTGATGTGCGCCGGGGTGCCCAGCAGAGATGCCCAACTCTGCTCGCCTCCACGTGTCTGGCCAAGGAAGGTTTCCTCACCACCAGGAGCCAAACACCAGAGCCAGGGGCAGCCTGTGGGGACAGCTTTGCCACTCCACGGGGACCTGCTCTGCCTCTGCCCACAGCACCACAGCACCACTGCCACTGCTTGTGAACGTGGCTTTCAGAGCACGCAGCCCAGACCTGGCCCTGCACGGTGGCCGTGCGCTGTCCCTACCCCCTCCCTCACAGCCCTTCGGCCCAGAGATGATGCTCTTACCTCACCGTCACTCCGGAAAGGGAACAGGCTGTGGGAGACACAAAAGCCAGCAGCCACTTCCCTTCCCTCCTCTCTCAGAGGATTTCAGGGGGTAGCAGCCCCAGGAAAGGTCCGACATGGCCGGGGCTTCAAGGGAGCCCCGGCGGGCCACATCATCCATCCCCTTTTCCCCAAGCAAGGGACTGTGGTGGTCACCAGCAAGTGAGGCTGTGCTCCTGCTGCCCCAATGCCTCATGGGGCAAGGAAATGTCTCCATCTCCTCCTGCCAGTGCTCCGGGTCACCCTGGGAAACGTCACCCAGTGGCATTTTTCTGGGCTCACCTCGTGCCCCAATGCCCCATGGGGCAAGAAAATGTCTCCACCCCCTCCTGCCAGTGCTCCTGGTCACCCTGGGAAAAGTCACCCAGTGGCCTTTTTCTGGGCTCAGGAACAGAAAGTCAAGACTCCTTTTCCTCCTACATTTTTCCCTTCAGGAAGTCAATTCTTGGCAAGACCAAAACCAGCCATCTGAGAGTGAGGTGATGACCAAAGCAGTCAAGTCAGGGCCAAAACAAGCAGCCAGAGCTAATCTGAGACATCATCCCACTCTGGCATCATCCCACTTCTGGAGGAGGAGGGAAGGGCTCCTCCACAGCTGTCACTCCAGTTCCTACCACGGCCATCACAGAGCAGCTCTTCCAGCTCCATGGGAAAGGGACAGGAGTCGTCTTCCCACGTGCTCCACGTGGGCTTAGCGCCTGGTACTCCTGGCACAGCAGCTGGTCCCTCAGGGACTCTTCCAGTCACTGCACACACTGCAGACCCTCCGTCCTCCAGAGACAGGGTCTAGAAGGTGCTGCCTAATAGCAGGGGAAAGATTGGGCATGAGTTGTGTACAAACCCCTGTGGGTGTGTGGTTGATCAGCAGGTTTGAGATGGACCCCACACCCACCTCCCTGGATGACAAAGGCTGTCAGAACCTCCTGCAGGCCCCTTGCCTGGCTAGCACACGCTGTGGCTTCGTCGGACAGACGAGCAGCTTTTGAGTCGCATGTCAGCTGTGGTCAGCCTCTGCAGACAGCTTTGAGAGTAGCCAAAGGGGTTCAGCCCAGCATGGTGTCCACCAAAAAGTCCTCACCAGCAGCCTCCAGCAGGACACAGTCCTCTATGCCCTCAAAAGCAGTCATGGTAGGAAGCCTTGTTGCAGAGCAGAGGACAGGAGGATTCATCCTCCGCCCATTTCCAGAAGATGTCCAGCATCACACTAAGGGACCACCAGACACAGACTCCAGGGCCAGTCCAGGCCACCAGACACAGACTGGCACTCCCAGTATGGCACCTCCTGATGCTGTGGTAACACATCCGTAGGTTAGAGACGTGCAAGCATGAGGGGAAAGGCCAAGCTCTGATAGCCATCCTTCATGTCCAGTCAGCTAAACCACATCAGGGCACCAGAAAAGCATCATCAGAAGTCACGTTGTCCTCCATACTCCTGCCAGTGTCCTCTCCTGTCCACAGGAAGGCAGCAGGGGGTATGTGGGGCTGGGACCCCACTAGTTCATTGCAGCATGTCAGGACCCCTTTAGTCTGTTGCGGTTGCCACCACCCCTGCACCCCGTGCAGTTGGCCCTGGGAGTCATCATCCCATTGCTCGGTCACAACAACAACATCAATTTGCAGGAAGGCAGCGAGGAGAAAGGTGGTGCAAGAACTCTTTGTGCCTCTCTCAAGCACTCGGCGCGCGGGCTCTGTCCCTGTCCAAACACACGGTGCAGACAGTGGGACTCCGAGCAGCGCGGTCGGTCTTTGCCAACGACCCCGTATCTCTCCAGACAGACAGGCAGGATATGAGCAAACCAGCAGCTTGGGAAGAAGTTAAACTCCGGGCAAACGCTCTGGAGGATGAACTCCCCAAAGTCCTTTCTTCTCCGCAGTTCACTGACACATCAAAAGAGGCAGCTCCTGGGACGCC
>NW_010390714.1:22781-28603 GCF_000710305.1 Buceros rhinoceros silvestris | reverse complement strand
CAGCTCATGGGCTGCCACTGAAGCTGAGATAAGCCTTGCAGACCGTTGAACTCTCCAGGAGGGCTTGGGGTGACATTATCTCACTTGAATTTTGGCTTCTGCATATTTCTCCCACCACGTGGCTGTGGCCCACTGTGATGCTTCACTCTCCAGGGCCCATATTTTGCCCCAACCCTTTCATGGTTGCTCAGCTGCTCCTAGGAGGAGAGCTGATGTGACCCAGGGTGTTCAAACAGTCCTGCTGGAGACTGTGGTCAGCATCATACGCTCTGTCCATGCTCAGCACACATGGACTGGTCCCAGGCTGGGAAATCAAGAAGAAAACCTGTAACTCTTGTAACCAGAGCCAAAAAGACACTGACAGGTCTCATGTTTGGTGGCTCAGCTTTCTCACAGGTGGCATGACCTTCACCCCCCTGGGGCAGGGCCAGGCCCCACCAACAATGGCAGCTCCAACAGCTCTGTTGGCAGTGTGGATCTCTGCACCTCGCCCAGTTTTCAGTGCCCAGGCAGCCTGTGCTGGGTCATCATCACCTCAACTGTCACAGGAATAGAGACACCAGAGACCTTTCTGGGTGCAGTGTGGAAATCGCCCCATGGAACAACCACGTCCCACTGAAGCTGGATCTCCTCCCTGGCCCCACACAGTGCGAGCAGCTGGAGGTTGTATTAACGCCCCATGAATTTCCGATTCCGCACTGGAAGCTACCTGCTAGTGCCTGAGGACCTGACTGACAGGCAAATCAGCTTAACTATACCCCAAACTGTTGTGCCTTTAGGTTTGATCCCTAAGGCATGAGCTGGACCCAACAAATCCAACACCCAGCAGCAGGATGTGAAATGAGGGGAGACAGCTCTTGATTCCACCCACAAGTGACGTTCGAGGTCAGAAGGGAAACAAAAGCAACAGGTAACAGTTGTTCCTCTGTTAACTGGGACAACTGGCAGCTGCCCATTACCTTCCAGGTCAATCCCAGGATTGCCACCACTGCCAGCAGAGATGGTCATTGCCAGCAAGAGCTGACACTGTCCCTGCTCCTTCTCCCCATGACTGTTGAGTGCACTCTCCAGGTTTCTGCTCCTCTCAGCCCGTCTCTGACCCTCGCCCATCCCTTACCTCTGGCAGGAACATCGTTTCCATGAGGAATTGCAGTTCCGCCTGTTCCAGTGGCAGCCTGAGGCCAGCTCTCTCTCTGGGAGCCACCCTGCTCCCATCTTGGCATCAGGGATGACAGACAGAGAGACCATACTCCAGCCAACACCACCAGCTGTCCCAAAGCCATCCCAGCACAGAGAGACACCAACTGCCACTCTTCTCTCCTTCGGAAGCCACGCAGGGGTTTGAGCCTGGCAATGCTGGAAATGTCCCCCTTAACCCTGGGGGCTGCTGGCAGAGGGGCTTTCTGGGCAGGGAGGTTCTTTTCCAGACTCTGTTCCAGGGCAGAAGGTTAATTAGGTAGCAGGGTAATGAGGAGTCATTAAATCTGCCTGCACCATGCTGTTAGCATAACAAGGGCAGACCAAGAAGGTTAGAGCTGGGATTCTTGTTTTCCCATTGCCTTCAATTAACCTTTCTGTGTTTTTGCAACACTCTGGCCCCCAGAGATAGGTTCTGGGTGCCTCTCATGGGCTGCTAATTAGCAGAACACAGAAACAAACCTCTCTTTTAAGTGACGAGCACCATGGGTTTGGCTTTCAGCTTAAAATAAACAGGCGGGACCCAGCTCACCCTTCGAGCAGTGCCACTGTCCCTTCAAAGTCAAGGAGGGTGAGTGACGTTCCTGGGTTGGTTTCAGATCGTTATTCTGCTCTTGCTTTCACCTCCTGGAGCAGAAAGTGCTGGGGGTCCTCTCAGCCCTCCACCAGCGAGAGCCCTTCTCCCTGCAGCACTGCCTGCGCCAGGCGCAGCTGGGGCAGCGTCCCCTGAACCCGGGCGGGGAGGTGGGCTGTTGGGAGGAAGGTTTTTCCCACCACCTTATTCCACACACCAGCAGCTGTTGGTCAATCAGCCTTCAAGGGTCTGCAGGGTGTCCTCAGGGCAGTTCAGCTCCAGTAGGCTCAGAGCTCCAGTAGGTTCATCAGCAAGCTGGGCTTAGTCACCTACAAACAGGTGATGCCAGTGACAAGTGTGTCTACGGGACATAGCAGGGACTTGCCAGGGGTCACAAGACAACAGTTTTGGCTAACCCACCACCTGGGGAGGATCACTCGGACAGTCCCAACACCACCTCCATGGCTGGGACGACACTTTAGGTCTACCAACCCCCAGAGGGTGGGGATCAAGCACCCGGCTGCAGGATTCAGCTCCTCCGATGTTGACTTTTGCCCAGTCTTACGCAGAGCATCTCCCCCTGGGACCTCCAAAGACACCGTCCTATGTTGGGTGGCTGGAAGCAGGTTCTTACTCACAGCACCAAGACACCTTCCTTCCACTTGACCTGCACGTCACCTGCTCTCTGGGGTGCTCCTTCCTTCCCCCATCTTTGATACACTTACAGATGGGTGGTGAGACTCTCACGGCATCCCAGCTCCCTGACAATGTCCTTCCCTCCAGAAGCTCTCAGAGTACACAGGACTGTCTCACCTGCTGCCAGAGTGAGTACTTCCAGGGTCCATGGTGCGTTCAGCCACCCTCAGCATAAGGGAGCCTCCTATTGTCATGTGTTTAACTGCTAAACAGAGGGAACCAACTACAGCAGCTTCCCCATCTGAAATCCCAGAGGAGATCTGTGGGTGACAGATGAGAAGTGTCGACAACAAAAGTCTTCTCCTCATCAATCCACAGCAGCAAGAACCACCCTGCACAGCTCCTGCGTGCAGGAGCCCACAAAGCTCCCCAGAAAACATTTTAAAAGTCTAAGAGGGAACACTGGGAGCATTTTTAACATGGAACCTTCCAAACACACAAACAAACAAGCCCTTTTCCTCTCTAACTTTCCTGCTTGTGGGAGTTCATGGGGCAGGGAGAGGCTTCTTGTGACAGGATGTCCCCCCTGTCCTTAACTTCACCATCAAGATGGATTGGCCATGGTGGCCCACGCTGGGGTAACAGCCTCCAGTCACATGCGGTGCTTGTGACCCAGCAGCTCTCCTGGGACGCACAGCCCTCCACAGAGGGCCAGTGTCTCCTCCACACAGAGGCACCATTGAGAAGCCTCACATGAAACCAGTCAGTCCTAACACACGTGACTGGGTTTTGTCTCCAGGACATCCTTGTTTTACAAGGCAACTCCATTTTTTTTTGCGTTTTTTTCCCCCTCTCCCATTAGTGTTACTCCAGCTCCACACCAGCAGGATGACATGTCCTCCGAGCCCCTCCATGCACCCGTGTCACTTGACTCCACGTAGACTCTGGGGGTGAGTTTGGCGTTGCTTCTCTCAGCACTTCTCTTGCCTCCAGCGAGAAGCTAGCAAGGAAAAGTTGTCCATTTTGGGTGGAGTAAGAACTCGTAAACATAATGAGTGGGACACTGAGGAGAGCTGCCAGGGTTACCAAAGGGACCTGGAGGTTAGTGGCACAAAGCTGAGGACTGCTGTCTGCGTGAGGATGACCTCGGGGTGTTAGAACGGCAGATTGACTTCTGGGATGAATGGATTTTTAACTGACGGTTGATCCACAAAGCCAGCGTTGTGCATGTGCACTAAATGCTCTTCCCACCTCTCTCTTCAGGATTTCAGGTCCTCCTTTCCACCTTCTCCGTCAGGATCACCTTGCAGCAGCACGATAACCACTAACAGAGACAAGAAGGTTCATGACCACTCTCACCTTTCTCAAACTGTTTTGGGGACGCTAATTTCAAATACCCAGCGCCTGCTCTGGAGAAGACTGTCACACACTGTGGCGTGGGGCTGCCTACCTTTGAGGCTGTCCTCATCTACCAGAGACACCCCAAGGGCACGATCACCTCCTAATGCATTTTCCACCCCAATCTAATTGCCCCTCTGGGGTGGCTTCATAACTGGCAGAGCAGTAAGTTCCAGGAAGCCTCTTCACATCGCTGCCAGAGATGCCACACGCTGCAGACCTCCTAGAGGGGTCAGAACTTCTTTCAGTAGTGGGGACTTCCAAGGGAAGAGACTCTCAGTTTTTTTTTTTTTTTGAACGACATTCGTGAACCTGCTAGAAGAGAGATCCAGTTTGAGGGCAAGTTTGAAGCCAGCACGTGCTGGAAGGTGCCAGTTGTAAGTTGGACAACACCTACATCAAATTCTGGTTATTCATGGCTCACCCCTGAGCTGGCCACCTCGTTGTTGAAAGTTACCAGCAAAGCCCACAGTGAAGAAGGCCTCGAGTTTCTCGCTGTCTCTTTGGAGTTTACTCGCTTTCCCCAGGGATAACCAAAGCTCAGACGAGAGGAGCAAAGGCTCCTCTATCAGATGTTAGGGGAGGCGAGACACACTTGTGTTTTCCTCTGCCCAGCACATTTTCTGCTGGCTGTGGGGCTTTTTGCCCTTTACCCTTTCTGTCTGTATCGCTGGTGAAGAGCCAACTGACACTGTTTGTCTGTAAGCTGCAGCGAGGGGGGTGCTACGGGGGGAATGTGGGGAATTACATCTGCCTGACTTTCCCCATAACTTTAAAGAGTCTAAATTACACATTGTTTACCCAGTCCATCTCCCACCGTGTTTCCTTATTCCCATTTCCTGGAAAGGTCAGCAGTACTTGAGGAAGATGAAGCCCACACTGGTGGCTCTTCAAGAAGAGGCCATTAATCTTTATATAATTATCTTCAACTATTTCAGGAGCAATAACCCATTTGTCCAAACTTTCACCGGAAGCTTGTTAAGCAGAGTGAGGAAATGAGAGGTAGGAGAGACTGGGAAATTGTCCAGGAAAGTTTCCACTGAGCTTCTGCTCCTCTGCTGGCATTGTCCTGCCAAGGACAACGAGGGTTCGCAGCAGCTCATCAGCCAGTCTCCAGCTCCCAGGCTGGCAAGATCACCGGAGGGTCTGGGGATCCCCCCCAACTCTTTGTGGGTTTTACATGAAGTGATGGATCTCTGCCTGTACCAGCAGTGCCAGGATTTACTTATCTGACTTTTAACACCCAAAGAAGATTGTTCCAAAAGTCAAAACATTCACATCTTCCGGCTTGCAATCTGAAGGATTGCAAGGAAGGAAGCAGATCCCTCAAAATATACAGGGATAATAAACAACGTTCAGACAAACAAAAACCCAAATGCACGCTCCTTTTCTATTCAAATCCCAAGGGGGACGAGAGGAGCATTGACACCAGACCTGGCACACATCCAACAAAGGGTTCCACTTTTGACAAACACCAAGAGGAGAGAAACAACAAACCAGAAAACTCAAGTTAACCCAAATCCTCTAACAGAAAGTCCCCAGCAGATGCGATACAGAGAGGACACATCTCACAGAATTTCCTACCCTGAGCTTTCCTCCTCCCCTGCCTACAGAGGTGCAAGGCAGCACCGAAGGCTGGGCACTTCTCAGCCCTTTGCCTCCCACTGGCAATGCTAAGCTGGCGTGAACGCTGGTCTAACGGCAGGCAGATGCTTCCCCTCTGTCTCCAGAGAATCCTTTGGATTTCTGGAGAAAACAAGTCCCCTTTCCATCATGGGCGGGATCAACACCCTCCCATCACACCTGTTTCAGCCACAGTTTTGGAGTGCAGAGCTGTCCACAGTTTCTAGGACTTCCTCAATGGCTGCCTCCACCCACGAGGAGCACAGTTATCCTGAACACTCGGGGCTTGCAGCCAGGGCTGCCTCCTAAGGCATCTGAAGATGACGAGAGGCTTCTGCTCACTGCAAGCCCCAATTTATCAAATGTCAAGCAGGAAGTCACATACACACATGCA
>NW_010390714.1:16290-22659 GCF_000710305.1 Buceros rhinoceros silvestris | reverse complement strand
AGAAGCAGCTGGCAAGCATCCCTTTCTGCTTGTGACTACTGTCACAGACCTGCCCAGGCTCAGAAGTCAGAGCTGCAGATGCCCTGTCATCCCCAGCCAGCTTGACTTCAGCTGACCCCAGCTGATTAGAAAGTTATGAGCAAAAAAACATCGAGTGCAGGGTCAGCGTGGGCTCGTGGGAACAGCAGCAGTCTGGCTCTGCAGAGCAGAGATGTTTTCCAAGACATCCCCTCTCCAATGGGAAGGCAGAGTGCAGGAACCCCGTGTGCTTTTTCCTCCACTCGCCTGTCCTGAGCGGTTGGAAGGGATGGGGCTGCGAGCCCACACGCACACCCAGGCAGGGGCAGGTACCCCAACACTGACCCTTTTCTAGCCCTTTGTAATGAGGAACATCAGCAGAGCCTGGTGGCTCCAGCCTGGAGCTGCTGGAGGTTTTGCAGGGAGGGGTCCATTCAAGGGCACCTTTAGTTCCTCTTGCCTGGGACAGGTCAGGGTGACAAACTGACACACATGGGGACACTGGGGCTTTTCACCCCACTGTTCAGAGCTTTCCCAAGCCAAGCCAGCGTCCCTTCAGGCTGCCCATGAGACAGAAAACGAGTAGAGGGCGAGATGGGTGCTGGCACCACCATTTTTGCTCCTCACTGTCCACTGCTACACTGGTTGGCCAGGGATTAAAACCGGGGATATCAGCCTGGAGAGAGCAAAGGATACGACAGAGCTGGGAGATGAGCAGCACCAGAGAGCTTGTCAAGAATGAAAACATTCGCTGCAGAAAAGCACCCTGGAAAGGTGCCAGAGCTGAGCTCCAAGGCTCCCGACCTCTCTGGCAAGAGAGGCAGCTGCAGGGAAGGCTGGCAGCAGGATTTCAGCTGCCCCCCTGGAAACATGGGCACGACTGTTTCTTTCTTTAAAACAATGCCAGAGAAGATGTCAGTGGGGCAGTCAGTCTGAGCTGTGGACATCAGCACTCCCTGTGCCCCAGAACTAAACCCCAGCCTTCCCGGAGGATCTCTGAACAAAACCGCACGGAGCCTTTGTCCACTCGCACCCCTAAAGGGTGTGCTCACACGGGTCCCCAGCCCCTCCAGAATGTTCTACCTGCTCGAGTTCCTGAGGGACCATCTCCACATTCCCCTATGCAGGTTCCAGGGAAGAGCCACCATACCTGACACCCTCACGGATCCCCTCTGCTCGGTGCTGCCAACAGCCCACCCCTGCCTTCGGGGCAATGCGGATAAACCCAGACACACTCCCTGGCTAACGAGCGGGATTAATGAGAGGCTCAAAGTGATGGTGACTGAAATCTATTGCTTCTCATGAGCAATGTAACATCTCACCATGTAGAGAGGGAGGGCAGGATCAGTAGGAGGGCACGTGGAGGCAGCCAGAGCACTGCAGCAGGGTAGGAGGACAAAGGAAGAGACAATGCAAAGGAGCTGGAACAGGCAACGGGATGGTCACCATGGCAGATTCCCATTGCTGTCTCAAGGTGAGCTCAGGAGGCCAGCCTGGGGGTAGCTTCTGCCTCTAGAGACAGCTTCCACAGCCACAAAGTCCTCCTCCCCTCTGCCACAGGGCACCACAAGGACCAGGGAGCCAAGGGGATACCAGTACCTGAGACAGTGAGCAGAGCAGAGCTGGAGAAGGTGGCCAGGTTGAACCAGGAGTTGAAATCCTCAGGCAAGCTCCCGGTGACAAGGTACATCTTGAGACCAGGCCAGCCCACAGACCAGAGCACGGCTCCTCAGAGAGCAATGGCTAGCACTGAGCTGGAGACCAGCTGAACTGAAACAGGCTCCAGGGCCATGGGTTGGGGCGGAGGTCTCAGGTGAGGCTGCTCAGGGCCATGAAGACCAATCAGGTCCTGACAGCCACGTCCAGCCCAGGCCTGAAGACGCTGCAGGGTAAACAGGAGGGGTCTGTGTGCCTGGGGGGTGTGGGGTGAACCTCCTGAATGACCCCTCCAGCTATTTCTCTGCTGTGTGACCACACCTGTGTGACCTGATTGCTCTCATCGATCACACACAAAACCAGAGCACAACACCCTGGGGGCCAGTTCCAAACTTCCTTATCTGCAGGTTAAATCCATCCAGTGATTCGGGCTTGAGGCAGAAGCAATGTTTTTTCTTTATCAATTCTGTCCCAGTGGCTTTGATAGGAGCCATCAGCGTGTTCCCACAGCTGGCAAAGCCGTGAGGGATGGATGCCCTCATCGCTGCCTCCCTCCAGACCACAAAGAAGTGCTGAGCACACCAGTAAGCTGATTTCTTGCCGTGATACCATATCACGGGGCTTGGCTTTACGTCGGTGTTGCAGCTCAAAACAGTCAGAAGTGAGTTCTCAGGCAAGAGCGTGCACAGGGGTGACCTACTGCAGGGCGAGCAGAAGGGCTCGGAGCAGAGGCCAGGAGCAAACTCCATGTTAGCTCAGAGCTCTGAGAACTGCTTCCTAGGAGTATCTCAAACTGGGAACGCTGGTCCCAGCTGCTGGTCAAAGACAGTCCCAGAGTGCATGACCAGCCCCAGACTTGGTCGCTGGTCTCCTCCTCTTGGCTGACCTCTTCCACCACAGGAGCTCTCGTTTGGTTACACTCATTCACAAGATCTTTGCTGTGATTGAAGATATTCATGCTGCTTCGGTTTTACCCATCAGCCCTTTCTCTTGCGATATCCGGGTCCTGTGGGTGGGAATGGGTTAGGCAGGGTAGGAAAGAGCAGAAGGCTCCTGAGGATGGTGGCCAACCCGAAGACTATGCTAGGAAGAACAAAGGGATGCAAGAGGATGAGCTTTGGACAGATCAAAGAGACGAACCAGGCACTCGAGGCAGCCACACTCAGTGCAACAACGTGGTTCTTCCACGCCTTAGCTCCTTGCAGAGAACATAAATCACAGAAGCCATTAAAGCTTCCCCGTGGAGGTGAGTTTTCAGAGCGCATCCTGCCAGCAGCTCACTAAGTGGAAAACCAAAGCGATGCACTCTGGCTTGTGATAGGATAACGCTGTGGCGATTCACTTCAACCCCGATCTGCCTTTCTTCTCAGCGAGCAGGACCGAAGCATTAGCAGGAGACTCTGACGGATGGACGATGGTCTTCAGCAGGGTCTCACCCAGATGCTCTCTCAAGGACTTGAGAGAACAACTGGTTTCCAAAGGAAATCTTAGCTCCAGGCTGCAAATTCATCGACCAGACTTGAAGGCAGCGTGAAGACAAGGTACCAGTCTCCTTCTCATCAATGAGGAGCTGCTGGTGTCCTGAGCTACGGCTCCTCCAAGCTTGCCATGCACGGACTGGCCAAGCCACCTCTGTGCTGCTCACATGGACATCAGCTAAGCACAAATGTCAGCAAAAAGCCAAACTGATTGTACTTGACGTGTCATCTTTAATGTGGACAGGCAGTCGATGCTAAATGCACCCCGGAAAGCTGTTCCCTCTCTGCTGGTTGCTGCTGGGTTGCATTGTGGCTTCAATCAGAGGTAGTTTCTTCATGATGCTAATTTCAGTGACCCTTCACATTCCTGAGGGTCTCCCAGGGGGCTGCAGCCACCCTTCGTCTCCAGTGGAACAGAAAGGCCCATTCATCCCTCTGTCACGTGCAGAAACGTGACTGTCCCAAAATAGGGCTGCAGGACACCTCCCCAGCGGGGTGGGGAGGAGACCTGCCACATGGACTCGTGTGCTCTGGGAAGAGAGCCAAGAAACATCTGCAGCCCTCCAAAGACACCAAGGGGTTAAAGGAGGCGTTGACCAACACACCATGGCTTCTGCCCTGGTGGAGATGAGCTCTTTGAGGTACCTACTTCCTGATCTCTCCAGGAAGTGCAAGGTGCAGAGGGACAGACTCCTGTAGGGAACAGTGGGCTGTCACCTCCTGACGCCCCTCAAAGACACCCTGGCCCGGACCAAGGCCCCAGCCCCGGCATCACAGGCATTCACCAAGGTACGGAGGTGCTTCACTGGGGTCCAGACTTAACTCTGGGACTGTAAGAACATTACTGACCCAAGACGGGGGGACCGGCTCACTGCCCCTGAAGCGAGGCCAGAGCTGGGCTGTCCCCACCCAGCCCAGCCCACTGGCTGGCTTTACCCTCCGTTTCCATCCTCAGAGGCTCGTGCGGTCTGTCACAAGATGGGCAAGGAAGACCGAAGCTGGAGAAAGGAAAGCAAAACAGCCAAGTCTCGTCACTACGTGGCCATGTCAGCAAAGAGTGAGGAACGGGAGCCTCAGGCAGGCCTCCTGAGCCCCAAAGAGCATAACATGACTGTTACAAACAAAACATACAACTTAAAACCAAAAACAGGACAGGAAAAGCAGGTCCCTCAACAGCCGCCATCCCCTGGGTGCCCCTGGCACCTGAGCTGGGTGGGGACCTGCCCGTCCACGTGCCATCACGGCTCCATCCACCGGTGCCAGGACTTGAGAAGCCAGGGAGTGGCGGGAGGGCGGCAATCGCCTGCGATGGACTCTCCAGTCTGGGATGCGAGCGGGATGAAGGGAGAAGAGTCTGAATGGAGGTTTTGTTCTCTGCTCCTCTGAGCAAGGAGCTGTCTCACATAAACAAGGCCATGTAGTAAATAAAGACTTCACAGTGGATTATCCACAGCTCTGGTTCATCCAGTCTTCGAGGAATCGTGGAAATGATTCGGTGGAGAAACAGAGATCATTTGTTTTCACGCAGAGATCATCTCTACCCTCTTTACAACCTGACCACTGGGAAAGGCTGGGCTGGGCAGATTCTCCTTGGCATCTTCGGCCAAACCTCGAGGTGAGGGAGACGAATCCATTCTGGTGTCTGGATCCACTCAGGAGAAGGGCTGTAACAGGGCATACATAAAACAGTGTTTATCGTGAACTTCTGCCGCTCTCCCTTAAGCAGGAGAGATCTAAAACTTTCAATTATGGGGTAAGAAGAAAAGATGAGAGTGGGGAGGAACCAGCGTTTCCAATGCTGGGCACGCCTCAAGGGCAATCACTTTTTGAAGCCTGGTAATCAGAGACAGAGTAAGAAAAGAGACGAGGTCATGGCTTGAAGACAGAACAATTATACAAATAACGTGATACAACTGAGAGAGGTTCAAAGCTGGACAGGAAGAGCGAGCAAGGCTGTGAGATGGCTTCCTACAAGAGACCTATGTTACCCCTCCTCAGGGGTAGGACTTCCTTCTCTTGAACATTATGAGGTCCCTGCCAGCCCATTTCTCCAGCCCGTGGAGACCCCTGTGATGGCAGAACATCCCTCCTGGTGAATCAGGGAAGCATCATCTCCTTCTACTTGAGGTGCCTCCAGGTGTGAAGGAACCTGAACCTATTCTTTCTGTCCTTGTTTGGGGGCTGCAAGGGCAAAGGGGCTCCTGCATCAAAGGGGCGTTGCCTTGGTTCTGTACAGTTGCACCATGCCAACAGGTTCCTGAGCCATCAAGAACCCCAGAACAAGGTGTTTTGGTGTTTTTTACAACAAACAGCCTGACACACACCACATGAGCCTCCCATCGTGGAGACAGCCGGGGGCGGAGCACGGTGAGGAAAGCACACATTGTCTACAGGCTCATATGGTTCAGAGAAAGACGGGAGGAGCCTCACGAAAGCATTGCTCGTGATCTTCTGTTCAAGGGCAGGTGGGAGCCTTCCAGCCAGGAGCATGTCCAGAGCCAGGCTGGACATGTGGCTGGTGGGGGAGACTGAGGCAGCATCAGCTGCTCAGCCATGAGAGGTTGTGCCCTGCACCTTGAGCAATCAGACGCTGTTCTTCAGGCAGTTCAGGGTGTTCAGAGCCCCCAGCAAAATAAAAAGAGAGCGGGCAGGTGGGAAGGCACCAGTGCAACTTCTGGTGGATGGAAGCATGGTCTGGAACCTGTTCCCAGCCTGCTTCACCTAGTCCAGGGCTTGGGGAGACCCTGTTAGAGGGAGGAGTGGTGCCTGTCCTGCCCCAGCACCTCAGTAAGGACTTGTCGTGCTCTGTCCCCTGCTAGCAGGGGAAGCGCAGGTCCCCCTGCCTGGCTTGTGGTGCTCATCTTCTCCTGGACATCTCCCCAAGGCTCCAGGCGGAGCAGCTGCCTTTACACACCCTGGGCAGAGAAGGCTTTGATGGCTCTTCTCGCCAAGGGTGGTCGGGGTGCAGCTCCCTCCACCAAAGGGCAGCCACTGGGCTCCTCTGAGCCCGGCAGTGTGCCGAGCCCGGACGCTGCTCTGCAGCCGGCTGCCTTCCCCCAGCTCCCTCCCTCCCCCTCTAGCTTTATTTGTTTATTATTTTCGTCTCCTTTGCAGAGCTGTCCTGGGTTCCTCCTGCCTTGCCCTCCTCCTCCATCCCCGTCCCGCACGTCGCCCATTGGCTGCCGGGGGCGCGGCCAGGGGGAGGCACGGGGCTTTT
>NW_010390714.1:14658-16144 GCF_000710305.1 Buceros rhinoceros silvestris | reverse complement strand
CCAAACCAAACCAAACCAAACCAAACCAAACCAAACCAAACCAAACCAAACCAAACCAAACCAAACCAAACCAAACCAAACCAAACCAAACCAAACCAAACCAAACCAAACCAAACCAAACCAAACCCCAGGGTCTACATCACCCCAGTTCTCCTGGGAGCCACGGGACGTGCCCCGCTGCCCGCACGGGGGGAAGGAGCCCTGAGGGGGCAAGAAGCTGATCCCAGGAGCATCCAAAGCTGGTGGTGACGAGGAAGGTAACTGAACTCCAACGAAAAGCTCTGCGCTTCCCTGCACTAATCTGCAAACAAAGTGATCTCTTGCTTTGGGGTGGGTTTTTGCACGTTTCTGGAGTCCCCCCACTCGGGGGGAGGCGTTGGAGGGACCGCGGTGCCTGAGCAAGGTCCAGCAGGTGGGTGGGGAGAGGGTGCGCGAGAAGGAAGCCCGCACACCTCTGAGGGGAAGCTTGGGTTCAGGTCGGGAAAGCAGCTGGGGATGTGTCGTTCTCATCTATCTTGCCCCCCGCCCTTGCTCCCGTTTTGCTCCAGGAGATGTTTACCCGCAGGAAAGGTCTGGTTTGTGTTTGGTGGGGTGGGTCTGGCAGGAGAGCGCAGGCGGAGCCGCTCTGGAAGGCAGCCTGTCCTGGTGGGAGAGGCTGCCCTGAGACGAGGACACCTCCTGGGCTGTGCTGGGCTCCCAGGCAAGAGGCGCCCTGAGCCCCCTGGTGCCCTTCAGGGCTGGGCAGGGTCATGGCAGCGCTCTGCAGCCGCGGCTCCTCTCTGGGAAGCGTTCTGTGGTGTCCACGTCGTGGCTCCGGTGGGTTCAGCTGTGTTTTGGACTAAGCACAAAGGGCGTTTGCACTTCCATGTGTCTCAGCCGAGAGCGCTGGCCAGGCAGGGGGAATGGGGGCAGCCCCCTGGGGCACCAGGCCACCTCCCCAGCTGATCACAACATGAGCAAAGCTCAGAGGATTTGGGGCCAAGCGATACTGGCTTTGGCTTTGCATCTGCTGGGCACTGAATGAGCTTCTTGATGCTCCCGTGCCTCAGTTTCCCCCACAACTGAGGAAGAGTTATGCTGTCAAGCACTCTGCGATGTGAGAGGCAGCGTAGAGGGCAAGAAGGAAATGGGCTGTCGAGCAGGAGAAAACAAAGCTGCTCCTTTAGCCAGGTGCTGGATTTTAAGGCGTGATGAGGCAGACGGTACTTTCTCCCCTCAGCACTTCGCAGCTGCGCTGGGGAGGGAACAGGCAGGAGCCAACGAGCAGTGTCCTGTGATACTTATTCACATGACTTGGTGGTTGGGTTTGATGGTCTTGGAGGTCTTTCCTAACCCACCTGATTCTAGGATTCCATGAGCCACTTTTCCTCCCTCCAAAGCTGTAGAGTTCTGTAGTTCGGGGAACAGGTTCTTCACCCACCTTAACCAGGAGACCCCAGACCTGTCCCCTGCTGGGGCACAGACCGGCAGGGTGCTGGCATCTTCC
>NW_010390714.1:13649-14568 GCF_000710305.1 Buceros rhinoceros silvestris | reverse complement strand
GGCAGGGTGCTGGCATCTCCCACCCCCAACGGTGGCCATACCTGCCTCATCCAGAAGCCCCTTCCACAAATCCTCCCTCGCCAGGCCAGTGCTGCAGCTTCTCACGGGGCTGGGGAGCAGCAGCTCCGTTCGTCCTGCCTGGGAGCATGGTGAGGTTTCCCGGCCCAGGGGATGTGCTGAAGAGGGGGGTGTCAGTGCAGCCCCAGCCTTCCCTTGGCACAAACTGGAAGGAAAGCTCTGCTGCTCGAGGCGGGGTTTGCAGGGTTGCCTGGGGGGTGGACAGGGCAGGTGTCCCCACACTGCCCCTCAGGCAGGCAGGAGCTCCGTGAGGTGGGGTGGGCAGAGAAGTCAGGTTTGCCCTGTGAGCAGCGGCACCGGGCTCAGGAGGTGCCAGAGCTGACACCACACCACGGCACGTCCCCTCGTCTGCTGAAATGCTGCAGAAGAGACTGATCAGTTCCGTTTGTTTTCATTTGAGTTTGGTTTTGTTTGAGTTTGGTTTTGTTTGTTTTCCTTTGAGTTTGTTTCACCGTGTTGAGTGTCAGTAGCAAAGATCCCCCTGCCGGGTCAGCAGCTTCGAGCAGGTGGGATCTACCCTGGCGTTACTTCTGGTCACACTGATGACAGACTTTCCAGCAATTCCCCTCCTTCAGTCTCATCTGGTTCCTCCTTCCTCTCCCCCCAAGTTCTCTCCCTTGTCCCTTTCTCCATCTGCAGGTGCAGCCAGGCTCAGAGTCCCAGGAGCATCATGAGCACTCCGGCCGCTGGTCAGTCCTCCGTGGCGAGACTCCCAGCTCTAGTCATTCTCCTGACCTGCCTCTTCTCCGGGGCACACAGCCAGACCCCAGGGGCTTTCCGGGAGAGCACCCTGCCCTTTGAGGTGCTCAGCCAGGAGCAGGTTCACGGCCTGGTGCAGCCC
>NW_010390714.1:9361-13540 GCF_000710305.1 Buceros rhinoceros silvestris | reverse complement strand
CCCAGGCAGCCCCCCCAGCAGCCCCAGCTCTGAGCCGCCCCTGCTGCCCCTCTGCGTGAAGCCTGCAGATATCCGACACATCTTCAAGTACATCAACACCATCGTGTCCTGCACCATCTTCATAGTAGGGATCATTGGCAACTCCACCCTCCTGCGGATCATTTACAAGAACAAGTGCATGAGGAATGGGCCTAATGTCCTCATTGCTAGCTTGGCCCTTGGAGACCTCCTCTACATCCTCATCGCTCTGCCCATCAATGTCTACAAGGTAGGCTCCACGCAGCACGAGCGCCGTGGCAGCCTGGCGGTGGTGGGGATGGTGTCTGCCCCCGCCTGCCTCGGTGCCCTGGGGAACATCCAGCCTCTGCTCTTGCTTGCAGGCTCCTTTCTGGCAAGGTGGGGTGGGGTGGGGTGGTGGAGTTTCTGCTCTCCAAAGGATGAGGAAAACATAAACTGGCACGAAGCTCAGGGCACATTCCTGGGAAAGCAGAGGTGTTCACAGCCACACGCACAAAACCCTCCAGAGGTTTTAAACCTCATCTCGAATCACGGGAAAAGAGTCGCCCGCAGTCTCCCGGCATGGCTGTTGTAGGACAGGGGCTTCTGGCAGCGACACTTTGCCCTCAGCTGGAGAGAAGAGGCACAAGTACCGGGGGAAGAAAGCTGAGCTCTGGGGCAGAGAGGGCTGGGCAGATGCAGGCAGCAGACCCCAGGCCCCAGCGAAGAGCAGAGGGTTTGTTATGGCCTCTGTGACATGTTCCGTGACATCTCTGAGGCGTGTCACGTCACCTCTGAGGTGTGCCTGGGCTATCGCAGCCCTTTCTCACCTGCTGCCTGAGCCGCGCTTTGGTGGGCTGCAGCAGGGGTTTCTATGAGGGGTTAGAAGGGATGGGGTGGGGTGAAGGGCTTGGAGCTCAGCAGATTTGTTTGCTGAAGGGAAGCTTTAGCTTCAAAAGTGGAAATCGAGCACCAGCACCTGGATGAAGCAGGCTGGGTGGGAGGGGCCAAAGGCAGAGGGTAGATCCAGTTAAATGTAGGGAAGGAGTTTTTCACCGTGAGGGTGGTGGGACACTGGGCCAGGCTGCCTGGAGAGTTGTGGATGCCCCATCCCTGGAACCTTTCCAGGCCAGGTAGGACGGGGCTTGGAGCAGCCTGCTCTAGCGGAAGGTGTCCCTGACCAGGGCAGGGGGGTTGAACTAGACGATCTTTAAGGTCTCTTCCAACCCAAACCACCCCGTGACCCGATGAAATTCGGAGCAGGAAGAAGGTGGCTATAGCTCTGCAGTGAACACACCCAGCCGTGTCGGGGGGGCTCGAATCGCCGTCAGTACGTAACCCTGCTAGAGTGGGGCTGTTCCAGAGCATGACTCCCACCTTCCCTCTGAAAGCGACCCCACCCCATTGTGGCATTTCGGATTCAGACCCGCCCAGGGTGTGGATTCAGAACCTTCCTCCCATCTGCATGTCAGCTTATCTCACAATGAGCCCTTGGGGAAACAAACGCTTCCCAGTACATCGCGGAACACCGGCGAGCGCTCACCGCGTGAGCCCAGGGGAGGTGACCTCGGGGAGCTTTCAGCCGCTCTCTGTGGGCTCCTCACACCTCGTGGGTAACCACCATTAAGGGGAGCCGGACTCGCTTTCCCGCAGCAGCCCGTTAACCCTGCGGCTCTTCCCCAGCTCTTGGCAAAGGACTGGCCCTTCGGTGTGCAGGTGTGCAAGCTGGTCCCCTTCATCCAGAAGGCCTCAGTGGGCATCACGGTCCTCAGCCTCTGTGCTCTCAGCATCGACAGGTAGGAGACAACTTCTACAGCTGCCCTGCCCAGCCTGACCCCTATGACTGCAGCCTGTCCCCAGGCTGCAGGGCGGCTTGGTGCCAGCCCAAAGTCGGAGACATGTAGAGTTGAAATCCAGCAGGAGCTGACTCTGGTGACAGAGTTCAAATCCCGCTGGAAAAGGTGGAGGGACAATCATGATGTGCTGGAACAGCCGCTGGGCTGCTGGGGAAGGGCAGCACTGCCCCAGTGGGCCAAGGGTGGCTACCATCACACCCATCTGTGAGCCCCTGCGGCTGATTTTGGCCGTTGCGCTGAAGGGGAGGGTTCAGGGGAGGAGGAGGAAGGTGTGAGGGAAAGGGCCTTTGGGGACAACTCTCATCTGCACCTTCTCGGCCCCTTCCTGATGGTTGCTCTTCTCACTCCGATCTGCTCCTGTTGTGTTCCCCCGCACTGGGCAGGTACCGGGCAGTGGCCTCCTGGAGCCGGATCCAGGGGATAGGAATCCCCATGTGGAAGGCAGTGGAGGTGGTGCTGATCTGGGTGGTGGCCATCGTGCTTGCCGTCCCCGAAGCGATTGCCTTTGACATGGTGGAGCTCAGCTACTGGGAACAACACCTCTGGGTGTGCATGCTGGCCGCCGAACAGAAATCCAGCTTCATGATGGTATGTGCTCTGTCCCACCCCAGCTGCACTGTGGGGGAGAGGGAGACACAGGCAGCCAGGGCTTGACCAGGTGCTCTGTAGATCCATCCTTGACCAGGTGCTCTGTAGATGGCTGCTTCTAGCCATTGGGGTGAACACAGGGAGAGCAGCATCAGACCCAGCATTGTGGTGACATGGGGCAGACTTGCTTTGAATGTGGGGCCAGAAAACTAGCAGCTGGTCCTTCAGCTGTGTCGTGTCTTCACCATCCAGATCAGAAGGTCACGACACACCTTGGGAAGCTTCAGGACTTGCTATGCTGTCCTAGGGGGGCACAGAGCTTCTCCACACCCAGTCTGCACGGGTAACCTTTATCACAGGGTCAGCTAAGGGCGAGCAAGGCCCTTAGCACCAGATCTTAGCCCACCGTGCCCACCGGATAAGCTCCTGGCGCGTCTCTTGACAAGAGCGGTAGATGGGACTGGCAGCCAGATGGAAAGCAGCCTTGGGGGGAGACAACCCCTTGTGCCTGTAGCACACGTTACGCTTTCACACATCAGAAGGGTTTGATACAGCCCAGTGCCGGTGGCGGGGACCGGGGCCGGGGCAGTTCTCGGCCCAGTTGCCCCTCGCCTTTCCCCAGTTTACCGTTGCTCTCTCTTTCACGCACAGTTCTACCGTGATGTGAAGGACTGGTGGCTTTTTGGCTTCTATTTCTGCCTGCCCCTGGTGTGCACTGGCATCTTCTACACCCTCATGTCATGTGAGATGTTGAGCAAGAGAAATGGCATGAGAATTGCTCTGAACGACCACATGAAACGGGTACGACAAGCAGGCAGGCGGAAACTCTGCCTGAAGAGGACACGTGTGAGCTGACAGAGCCGCACCGTGGCCAGCGGATATTGGGACCTTGGGGCAACCGGGGCACATGAAACGGGTACGACAAGCAGGCAGGCGGAAACTCTGCCTGAAGAGGACACGTGTGAGCTGACAGAGCCGCACCGTGGCCAGCGGATATTGGCACCTTGGTGCAGACGTGTGTATTAAACCGGGGAGCTGGGCCTTCAGCTCTACCATCTCCAGTCTTGGGGATGACCTTACAGCCACGGGCCAGCTTGATTTGCTAATGCTTGTGGTCATTTATCTCTGGTCGTGCTGTGCCAGCCCAGCTCACACCAAACCGGGCCAAATGCTGCACGTGCCATACCCCAGACAAGAGGTGTGGGGATGAGAGTCCTTTACTGTCCCCTCCCACAGGCAGCAGAACAGTCCCTTGGGGCAGAGCAGCTGGTTGTCACACTGATGTAGTGTGAAGGGTGGATGGATGAGGCCCCCATGTCCCAGGGAGTATCACCCCAGCAAAGTCACCAGCTGGAAGGGGTGGGAAGGGCGAGAAGGAGTCTGGTCCATATTGTGCTGCTGGTACCCTCTCCGCAGCCTGGATCGCAGAGTCCTCCTCATGATGGAGGAGTTAGGAGCTGCAGGTTGTGCTTCGTGCTCAAAAGGGGTGCCTGGCCATCCCCAGATTGCAGAGGTTACTTGAAGGGCCTTGCTCAGCATGGGGAGATGGTGCTTTGCTCCACCCGCTCTGAATGCTCAGCCAGACCATTCCCTCTCTCCTGCTCACCCTCTCTTCCCAGCGCCGGGAGGTGGCCAAGACTGTCTTCTGCCTCGTGGTGATCTTTGCACTCTGCTGGCTGCCGCTCCACCTCAGCCGCATCCTCAAGAAGACCATCTACGACCAGACCGACCCCACCAG
>NW_010390714.1:8884-9284 GCF_000710305.1 Buceros rhinoceros silvestris | reverse complement strand
CACCGACGACCAGACCGCCCCCACCAGATGTGAACTGCTCAGGTAGGGGCACTGGCTGGAGGGCACCGTGCGGGGAGCCCCCGCGGGCAGCGGCAGAGGCTCTGCTGGGCTCTCTGCAGGCTGGTGGAGTGGCCTTTCAAACACCTAGATGGCCTTGCCCTCCTGATAGGCACAGAGAAAGGGTGTGGGGGACCCCATCAGGGTCACCAGGGGAGGTCGGAGCTCCTGCTCCTGGTATCCCCAGGAAATGCTCCTCACAGGGCAGTGCTCTGCAACTGCCCAGCTGCAGGCAGGGCTGCTTTGTGCTCTCGCTGTGGTATCAGCCTCTGGCCCTGGGTGGAAGCAGGTTCCCAGGCCAGGCAGTTGGCAGGCGCCTTGGAAACCCTCCCTCAGTTCTCCG
>NW_010390714.1:6950-8640 GCF_000710305.1 Buceros rhinoceros silvestris | reverse complement strand
CCACACACCCACCCCCTCCCCTCCCCTCCCGCTGCAGTTTCCTCCTAGTGATGGATTACTTCGGGATCAACATGGCCTCCCTCAACTCCTGCATCAACCCCGTGGCTCTCTACTTCGTCAGCCGGAAATTCAAGAACTGCTTCCAGGTAGGGTTGACCCCTCCGTTCCCAGACCCCAGTCCCAGGGGCACAGACTCCAGCTGCCTCCTCCAGAGGCACCACCATCACAGTGGGCTTCAGCGCTTACGAGGTGAAGGGGAAGATGGGGAGCAGTTTGGCCAAAAGCAGAGGCAGGTCTGGACCTCGCAGGCACACGCCCCACCGGGGACATGCTGCCAGCAGCTCACAGGGTCCCCTGTTTGCTCATGCACTGACCATATTCCTCATCCCAACTTTTCTCCCTGCTTGGTGCCTCTTTTCCCACCTTCAAGGACACCAGAGCCCATTGCCCGGCTGCGGGGAGGCTTTTGCCAGCACAGGACCTAGGACGAGCCAAGAAAGTCCCTGTTGCTCTGGATCAGAAACGTCCCCACAAACCACTAGACCAGGGACTGGGGCTGCTTTAAACTTCCGTTATTTGGACATAATTTTCAGGAGCAGTGGAGCCCTGGGAAACAAAAGGGATGGGAAGGGAAGGGATGGGATGGAAGTCACCCCGCAGCTGCTGTGGCAAAAATAAGTTAGCCCAGCTAAGCATCACCCAAATTTTCTGTCCTCCAAGGACAAGAAAACCCACCTGCAAAAGGCACCTGAGATTTTGGTATCTTCTTTTCCGCCTTGCTCCAGCCCCATCCTGGAAAACCTGCTCCCAGCACATCTGGGGGGGGCGCTCAGAAGCGCAGGCAGCAGTTCCAGGTTGACTTGCCAACATCAGCAAGGGGACGTTTCCTCCTCTTTCACCCCGTAGCCCACGATCGTAACCTCCCTCTCCACCCTCTTGTCCCCTCACAGTCCTGCCTGTGCTGCTGGTGCCAGCGGCCGGCGCTGAGCATCACGCCGATGGATGAGAAGGGCTCCATGGGGAAGTGGAAAGCCAACGGGCAGGAGCTTGGGCTGGACCGGAGCAGCTCCCGCTTGAGTAACAAGTACAGCTCTTCCTAAATCCTCATCACCCGTGGGGCCGGGAGGAGCAGGCGCCGGGCCCGGGCAGCAGGACCCTCCATTTCTCTCGCACGGCCGCTTGCTGGCTGGGCATGAATCGTTTTTGCCTTCGTGTCATAAACCACCTGGAAGGAGCTGCAGCATCTCATGGACCCTGTGCTGAGGGCTAGGGCCAGGGGCTGGGTGGGTTTCAGCTCTCCCTGAAACACCAATTTTTTACAAATGCTGCCATTTCCAATGGAGAGAACAGGAAGACCGAGGAACAGCCCCACCAGCCCGTTTTCACCTGCCCCACCAACCCTCCAGCGCGGGTTTGTCTGTCCCAGTCCCGCAGTGCTGCTGCCGTGCTCTGCCCCAGCACTGCCAGGGCACAAATGAAGTGATGGAGAAAACGGATTGCGCCTGAAATGTGCCAGCACAGACCTCGTAGAAGGACGATTTTTAATCATTTTGCTTATGAACCCCAACCCACACCTGAGTGCTTCTGTTTGCCCACACTCACCGGCAACTGGATCCTGTGACTTCCAGCCGGCACCTCACGCTGCTCCATGGCCGGAGCAGCGGGGAAGGCAGCAGCAAACCCAGCCTAA
>NW_010390714.1:4310-6752 GCF_000710305.1 Buceros rhinoceros silvestris | reverse complement strand
TCCTCTGCCCTGCCTGGTTGTGAGCAGCTGCTGCGGAGCAATTCACTTCGACTCGACATCTCCACTGCATCACTTCTGTTGGTGCCCGCTAAAACCCCCCACACCCCAGGCTCTGGGTCCGGGGTGCTCCGGTGCGCCAGAGCGGCTGCGTGGTGCTGGTGGCTGGGAGGGAGGGTGGGAAGAGACGGAGGGGACGTGCTGACCTTTCCTTCCGCTGCCACGTGCATCACCAGTGGGTTCCTCTAATTACCAGCCTCTTGTCACTTCAAACAAGGGTCTGCTTGATGGGCTGAAACGGGGAGGAGTCAGGTCCCTGGTCAGGGAAAGGCATCCCATGACAGGCAGCACTTCGGATGCCAGCAGCTAACTGGGTTGCTTTGACCCTGCAGCTACAGCTCCCCTCCTGCTCTCCCGAAACAGCTGGTGCTTTGGTCATGGCTTGAGCCAACATCTTCTCTTGGGACCCTCTCTGGAGGGGGCTCCCCTACGCAGAGGCCTGAGCGTAGCCCTGGCTCGTGGGACCCCACCGCCAGAGCCCTGTTGGTGGGGAGCACTGGGTGCGCAGGGGATTGCTTGCTGGGGGCTGAGTTGGGATTCTCACAGCCTGGAGAAGGCTGATGGCTCCAGCAAGCAGATGATGCTGTGGGCCCGATGTGGAGATGTGTTGGGTAGTGCAGACCCCGAGCACGGCCAGCCTCAGCCCTGGAGACAGGCTGAGGAGGAGCACACACACATGCAAGGACCGTGGCTCCCTCTGGCCTGTCCGCCTCAGCCCTCCTGGCACACATGCTGCCCCTCCGCTAGCCCAGGTGCCAGTTTGCACCCTGAAACACCGGTCAGGGGGCTGCCCTCAACCAAGAGAGAACCCCGGCGAAGTGGAGTCTCAGGACCTGGGGCCGCCAGGAGGAGCAGCTTTCCTCAGAAACAAGACTCAGGAGGGACATGGACACCAGGACATGGGGAGGGACAGGTCTGAAAGACTTTGGGGACGCAGGAGCCAGCTGACAGGCACTCGGGGCCTCGGAGGAGCAGGAGAGAGCAGCGAGCTCTGCGTGTCCTCCTCATAGGACAGGCAGGACAGCCGGGACCTGCCAGTCCCCCCAGGACAGACCCAACCACAGCGGCAGTAACCCCCTGGGCCCCGGGCAGTTCATGTCTCTTTTCACGCTCTGAGGGCAGACCTAACCCCTCCTGCACCGCAGCCTCGCTGACATCAACATTTCAGCTGCAGGCGGTTCAAACCCCGTCTCAGACCTGCACATGATTAATATTGCAGCAGAGCGACAGGAATCCAGCTCTGGACAAGGCCATCGCTGCTGCAGGGCTCTTCAGCAGCGACTTCCTCCTCCTCCTCCTCCTGTTCTCCTCCCAGACACCTTCTGTTGAAACCAGCATCATAAAGTTTGACCAAGTGGGAGAGGGAGAGGGGAGAGCTGAGCGATGGGCAGGGAACAGTTCCCGGTACTCAGATAAAGCTCTTCCATCGTGCTGGCAGCCAAATGGCACTTTCCCACCCCCAGAAGCTCTCCCATAGGCTACAACCACAACCACGACCAGGACCAGCAAGTTTCAGCTGCCAGGGAAGGTGGTGACTGTCAGGAGCTCTAGCTGCTCATGGAAAGCCACGTGCAAAGACAGCTCCCTGCTGCCAGTCCCTACTGCCCTTGGCCGGGAGAGCTCTGCGGTTCTGGGCAGAACTCCTCTGCCTCTGGCTTCCCTGGAGAGGAGGTCCAGAAACACAGCGGCCCTTCCAGCCCAGCCCAGCAAACTGGCCCCCAGCATCCCCCAGCTGCTGGAAGAAGTGACCAGCAGGTCAGTGACCAGTGGGGTTTCAGCTCCGGGTTTATTCACCCCTTCGCCCTCTCCCCCTGCCTGGGGAAACTGCTTTCCTGCTTTTTTTATGTCTCACTCTCGCTCGGGCTGGGGAATCCTCCAAGCAGAAAGCCCTGCTGGTGCAGCAGGATGAATCCATGAGGCCCCCCGCCCCCAGCCTGTCACGGAGCCTGTCAATTTGCCTTTGAGAGCGCGATTTTACAGAGAACACCAGACATTTACCTCCTCCCCCTTACTCCTCTGTACGTTAATAAAACATGTTGGTGTTTGAAACGGAAAATCTCTGTGTGGTTCTTAGTAAGCAGCAGGGAGACAGCAGAGCCTGCTGAATTCCTCCTGGGTTCCTCTGGTAGCTGCAGCCCCCCAGGGAGGAGACCCCCACTGCGCAGAGCCACCCGGAAAGGTTCGCCATCCCCTGCCCGGTGCGGAGCAGAAAACCCCCAGCAATTCCATGCCGCACTCCTCAACGAAAGGCTTTTGCTTGGCCGGTGGCCAGCAGATGTGACCGGGGCCACTGCTGCACCCTCGAACCCGCCACACTGAGCTGTGTAAACTTTATTACTAGGGAAAATACAGATTTGCATCAAAGCAGCCATAAACACCCAACCA
>NW_010390714.1:0-4274 GCF_000710305.1 Buceros rhinoceros silvestris | reverse complement strand
TTTTTTTTACAAGGAAAAATACATTTTGCCACCAACCCAGCCATAAACCCCCAACCAAACCAAAACGCTTGGCAAGGGGAATGCACCACACGGACCTTCCAGGCGTCCACGGGCACTGCTGTCCCCCGGCGCTACTGCACCTCCTCCTGCCGCCGGGCCCTGTGCTCCTTCATGCTCTTCTGCCAATGACAGCAAAGCACAGATGTCAACGGCGCGTACCCCAGCGCCTCACAGACCACAGTGCCACCACCTCGGGCTGTGCTGGGACTTCGCTGCCTGGGGCCTGGCGAGGCTGAGGGCCTTGAGAAGCCCTGACAGAGCTCCAGGAGCTCTCAGAAGCGACTGAGCATTAGAGCCGCCCCAAGGGAAAGGCAGCCAGGCTGGGCCACAGGGCAGGCAGTGAAGAGCGGGAGAAACCACCACATTTTCCATGTCAAAGCACCCACAACAGAGCTCTCGGCCCATTCACCTCCCTTCTGAGAGCAAGAGACAGCAAAGGCCCTTGAGCTCTTCAGGAACAGGCTCACCTCAAAGGTGTTGAGCACATGCTGGCAAACGCCCATCAGGTCATTCAGTCCTTTCCGGAAGGGCTCAACAGCGGGAATGGCCCCTTTGAGACAGAAGATGCGTTAGTGAAATGGGAGGTGGCTGCCAAAGAGGCTGGAAGCCCTCTCACCACCGTTATCACCGTGCCCAAGGGCAGCCCCGGTGACGGGGAGAGCCTCTGACACCAGGGATGTGCCCACACACCTCCCTCCAAGGGCAGCTGGGGAGCTGGGCTCAGCACGGTGCTCTAGGAGAGCACAAACGAGGCAACTGCTTCCAGGAAGTGGCTTCTACTTATCTGCTGCTCAAGGGAACAGCCCCATGAGGGAGGAGTGAAATAAGAGAACCCCTGTAGGCAGCAAAGCTGGGGAGCTCTGGGAGGAGGGCAGTGGAGCAGAGGAGCAAAGTCCTCCTTGGGGGAGCACAGACTGATGAGGCCTTTCCAAATTTATAACCAAAGCTGCAAGACAGCTGAGAAGGAGCAGCAGAGCCAAGTTCTCTCACGGCAGCTATGGCAGGCAGCACGTGCTGGTTTTGCTTTCCAGTCCCCCTGTGGTTTGGGGCAGGTGGAGCATCCATCACCTCTGAGGGTGAGCAGCAGGTCTACTCTACCCCTGGGAAGGCTCTGGGCTCCTTGGGCCTCAGCTGGGAACAGAAGAGCTGTGGCCTCATGCTGCTCCCAGAGCTGAGCAACAGGGCAGGGCAGCTGCAGGTGCTCAGGGGAGAGGGTAGAAAAGAGCATTTCTGTGCTGAAACGCCTCCTGCCCCGAGCAGGGGGAGTCCCCCAGGAAGGGCCGTGGGCACGGGGAAAGGTGCACGCTGTACCTCTGGTCTGGATGCGGAAGTTGATCTTGCTTTCGGAGGGGTGCGTGATGCAGTAGCCGCAGAACTCCACGTCAGGGCTGCGGGGGAGAAGGGAGCAGTGAGAGCCAGGCCAGCGGAAGCCAGAGGTTCTGGTCGCCCCAGAGCGGCTGGGGCTCAGGAGGAATCAGGGATGACTGAGGGCCTTACGGGAGGGATGTGCTGAAGGGAAACTCCCTGTGTGACCTCATTCACCTGTCTCTGGGCTGCAGCTGGAGCTCTGCAGGGCAATTCTATAACTCGTTGATCTCCCTAGAAGCACGAAAGGGGATCAATTTGCTCAACACTGGCTGTTCCTACCCCCTTCTCTGAGAGCGCTCGCCCCAGCAGGCACAGACGCTGCCTGACCCTGTTGGATGCACATGGAGTTGCATCAGCTTCCCCAGGGCCAAGTACAACTGTCAGAAACCTTTCAGGTGTCCTCCATAACTAACCACGGAGGAGCAGCGAGGGATAGGGCGTGAGGAGCCAGGAATGGCAGGACAGACAGTGGGGCAGCAGCCTCACTAGTCCAAAGGTGGGACAGGGTCAACCCAGGGTGCAGATCACTAGGCAGGTTGGTGGGGTGAAGCCAGTCTGAGGCCAGGGCAGGGACTCACTCAGCAGGTCGGTGTCAGGTCAGGGATGGGAACCAGGCTCAGACACTGCCCAGTGGCCACCAGGCTGGATGACGATGAGGTCAGGTCAGGAAGCCAATCTATGGGTCAGCAGCCAGGTGACTGGAGTCCACAGCCCAGGACAGGCTGAGCTGGAGACCCACGCTCCTACAACACTGCCCAGGTGGGACTGGAATCCCTGAGCTGAGCTTAAATGGGGCTGTGGGAGGAGGCCCTGGGTGGGGCTGGTGAGGGCCATTAAGGCCTGTTAGTGCTCTTGGAGTCTGGATGCTCACAGGACAAGGAAAAAGCATCTCCTGGGAAGAGAGGTGGGAGCTCTTTGGCACCGGGTCTGATATAAGGACTTTAATGGGGACGCACAGAGGTGGTTTCTGACCAGTTGCCTTGTTCCAGCACCAACCAAAGTGCAGGATGGCGAGATGGGCACAGCAGGAGACAGAAGAACCCTCAGTGATGCCGGGCACCACGGAGGCTCCACTTACTTCTTCATGACCATGTACCGGAGGGAGTTGCCAAGCGTGTGGTCCTCGTCGTGCAGCACAAAGGTGACGCAGTTTCCATCCGTCCCATCTGCTTGGACCTGCCAAATGGGAAGAGAAGAGATGGTGTGAGGCTCTGCGAGGTGAGGAACACCAGCCCAGTGTAACTGGGAGGGCTTGTAGATCTGACTGAGCCACCTCTGTGGCTCATGTTTTGGGGGCTGTGGTGAGACAGAGCACCTTCGCAGCAGAGGGAAAGGTGGATAATTACAGACAGGAACAAGAGAGACAGACCCAAAATGCCCCAGGGGAACATCGTCTGTCAGCAGGGAAATCTTGCCTAGCTTGACAGCAAAGCCCCACACTTGGCTTGAGTCTGGGGAGCCCATGGTGAGCCTCAGGCTGTGCAACAAACCTCCACCGGCAGCAGCCAGCCCTGACCCTCCCACTGCTTTCAGCTCAGGTGCCTGAGAAGAGCTTTACCAGCATCCTGAGGAGCCTGGTTTGGGGTGCCCTCCAAAACCAACGGGTCCCCTAACAAACTCCTAGTGCTGGCAGAGGGCTGCTGAGCCTCTGACCCCTCCCCAGGCTCAGCACAGCCCCCGTGGGGCCCAGCATGCCCAGGCAGTCTCCAGCTGCTTCCTCTCTCTGCAGCAGAGAGAGGGCTCAAGGCTGAGCGCTGGGTCCTTCACACCAGGGCCAAATCCTCACCACTCCAGGGGTTTTATGTCCCCTCACGTTTCCCCCGGGGCAGTAACACCTCCCTTAGTCCTGCTCCTCCTTCAGCAGGTCCATGGGGAATCAGAAGGGAAATGCAGGCTGGTTTCTGCAGGGGAAGAGATTCACGGGCACCAGCCATCACAGAGGGGTGGGTGCGATGCAGCAACACTGCCTCGGCAGTGGGGATGTTGGGCTGGGAGGGTCTCTCTCACCTCCCAGTGTCTCACAACCCACAACTGGAGCGGCCCGGGGAGTCTTCCTGATGATGAAAACAAGGCAGAGAGTGGCACAGATACCTTCCCTCGGTGTGGAAGGAGAATGTTTCAGCGGTTTGATCACTCCTAGTATGGAGGAGACCCTGCCCGCTGCCTAGACCCAGCACCCTCCTCCCCACAGCAGTCTGCACCATCTCTCTTATTAAAATTTTTAGCACCAGTTGCGCTCCAGAGGTTATTTTTTCCCAAACCTACAAGCTCCAATGACAGCAGACGAACTCAGGAGGCACCCGTGTGCCAGGACACGTTGCCTGGCTGCCTGCATCCCATCACAGGGTTAGGAGAGTGCCCAGGTAGATGGAGAGACTATGGAAAACTGCGGCATTAAGCCTTTCCCAAGAGCAGCTTTTAAAGCCAGGCCGCTGACAGAGCCCGGTTCGCTGTCCCAGAGCGCAGCTCTGTGTGTCAGACAGACAGACCGACCGGCGCAGGGAGCGCCCGCTGAGGACGCGCTCTCCCTGCTGGGGTGGATCAGCCGGTGGCAGCCGCAGCCCTGTCAGCGCGGGGCCAGTGGCGCCTTCTGCTCCCTGCACGGGGGCTGAGCTGGGAGGAGGGTGCACGGATGGAACTGGAAGGTGTTTGTCCCTCCTAGTTCAGGGATCACCGCTCGCTCCCCTCAGCTCCTTCCCCCTCTGCTGTCCGTAGACACCGCGACAGAGCAGCTGCTCCGCGCCAGGTAAAACCGAGCGGTTTTACGGGTTGGAAGAAGGCGGGCCGGGCTGCGGGGGTTTCGCCTGGGCTAGAACCATCGCGTCTTTTGCCTTGGAAAAGCGCTT
>NW_010390713.1:0-795 GCF_000710305.1 Buceros rhinoceros silvestris | reverse complement strand
AACAAAACTAATAGTTCTCTTTTTTTATGTATTTGCTTTACTCATACTTGAAAACAGTAGGATCAAAACCAATTTATATCAGTGACTGCACACACATTTGATACACACATCGTCTTTACCCAGAAGAGGTTATCGTGTAAATATACAAGCTAAACTCAAGTTGAGACAAAGTATTAATTAGTATTTCTATATTAGAAAAGAAACACAAATGGAAAAATAATCAGCGCTTTGTTTAGATTATTAAGTCTCAGTGATGCCTCTGGAACTATCTAGGCAAGTTGCTTGCAATGAGTATTAAAGGTTGAGTGTCTTGTCCAGTGGGCTTTTCAGCATCACCCTGTGGCAGCCTGGAGTGTCACTTAGATCTTTTACCTAGTTGTCTGCTTCTCTGAACTGTGAAATCATCCAGCTGTGAAACATGCTTGATAGCTGTCGATGCAGGGCCTGGCTTTGTTCAGGGCTCCACAACGTGAGAAACCAGTTAAGAAATACTAGGAAGGGAATAGCTGAGTGGCTTCAGGAGGGAAATGTCCAGTTTCTGTGACTTTGCGGTAGAATGTTCACTGAAAGGTGAAGTCTTAAGTCTGGTGTTTCAGAAAGAAAAAAGATATCTCCACCCATGCAATTTTTTCCCCCAGAGTTATGTTCAAATTTGGGTTTTAAATGAGGGGAAATTAAAAGAAGAGTGTAATGAAGGATGTAGTTTTATACTTAAGAGCTTTTTTGAGAGCTTTTGCACTTGATGTTTTAAATCAATTTTCCAAGGAACAATAAAATGAATTAAGTTAAAAGATA
>NW_010390712.1:470-1424 GCF_000710305.1 Buceros rhinoceros silvestris | reverse complement strand
GCGGTGCGTGGCCACAAAACGCTCCATCTGCGTGGCCACCGGCGACCCGCACTACACCACCTTCGACGGGCGCCGCTTCGACTTCATGGGCACCTGCGTCTACCAGCTGGCCGCCCTCTGCTCTGAGGACCCCAGCCTCGTCCCCTTCACCGTCACCGTGGAGAACAACAACCGGGGCAACAACGCCGTCTCCTTCACCAAGGAGGTCACCTTGAAGGTCTACAACGTGACCCTCAGCCTCAGCCAGGAGCACCCCCTGAAGCTCAAGGTCAGGGAGGAGGAGGTGCCGTGGGGGCGCGAGGTCCTCGTGTGGGGTCTTGGTGGGCTTCGAGGTCCTTGTGCGGTGCTTGGGTGGGTCCCAAGGTCATTGCGTGATGTTGGGTTGGGTCCCAAGGTCATTGCATGGAGTCGGGGTGGGCTGCAAGGTCCTCGCATGGTGCGTGGGTGGGTCGCAAGGTCATCACATGGCATTGGGTTGGGACGCAAGATTGTTGTATGGAGTCTGGGTGGGTGGCAAGCTCGTCACGTGGTGCTCAGGTGGGCTGCAAGCTCGTGCCTGGTTGGTTCACAAGGTCAGTGCTTGGTATCTGGGGGGGACTTCAAGCTTGGATGGCGTGTGGTTGAGTTGCAGGGTCGCTGCATGGCATCTTGGTGGGCTTCGAAGTTGTGGTGTCTTGGTGGGCTCCAAAGGCATCATGTGGGGGTTTGGTGGACTCCAAATCATTGAGTGGCTTCTTGGTGGGTTTCAAAGTCTTCACGTGGTGTCTTGGTGAGCTTCAAAGTTATTGCAGGGCCTCATGCACCAGCCCCCCCACTCCACCTCCCCGTTACCCTTCCAGGTCAACGGCATCCTGAGGGACCTGCCCTTCAAGAATGGCGACAAGCTCCAGGCCTACCTCAAGGGCATCCACGGCTTCATCAAGACCGACTTCGACGTCATCGTCACCTTCGACT
>NW_010390712.1:0-288 GCF_000710305.1 Buceros rhinoceros silvestris | reverse complement strand
CTCGGAGCCCGCCGGCGGCCTCTGCGGCAACGCCAACGGCGACCCCGAGGACGACCTCATTCTGCCCGACGGACGACCGGCTGCCAATGAGACCCAGTTCGGCAACGCCTGGAAGGTGGCCGAGGTCCCCGGCTGTCGGGCCAGTTGCACCGAGGGTTGCAAGGTCTGCAGCGAGGCTGAGAAACAGGCCTACAAGGGCGACAAACACTGCGGGCTCATCGTGAAGAAGCGGGGACCTCTGGCCGCGTGTCACAGCGTGGTGGACCCCGAACCGTACTTCAGGGATTG
>NW_010390711.1:26446-28231 GCF_000710305.1 Buceros rhinoceros silvestris | reverse complement strand
CATCATCGCCTGGGAAAGGGGGTGTTCGGTGAGGACGGGGGTGAGGAGGGGCTGTGGGCACCACCGGTGTGAGCTGCGCCTCTGTCAAAGCTTCAGCCCTTATAAGTGAACCGAAGGGGCTGGTTTGGGTGAATGAAGTGAAACAGGAGCTCTGGGGATGCCGGGCTGCTGACAGCTGGGAAAATCGTGTCCGGGAGCTGTCTGGCCAGCAGCTGGTTTGCTTCTGTGTCTGGTTTGATCCTCTGAAGTTGCTGGGATGTGTTTCATTCCCATGGAATTGCTCTGGGGACACTCCTTACCCTGTGGCCCAAGGGGCTCTGCTGGACCTGCCTGTCTCTGGCCTGAACAAGGGCCTTGTTAGCTATAAAATGGTCAATATTAGAGAAAATAGTTGTATGTGCTGAAGAGCAGGGCAGGCGAGGCCGGCACGTGGCGGGACGCTGCTCTGCAGCTCTCCGTGCTGATGTTTTCCATGCTTTGGCTTGGACCAAACTGCAAGGAAGTTTGTATATTCAACACCCAGGACTAAACCATCACTAAACTCTTTGTTTCTGTTGTTATTTTTTTCCATTATTTTGGCTTAATGATGAAACAAAACTTCCATCTTAGTTCATTAAGAAGCAAATGGGCCAGGAGAAGATGATTCGAACAATGTAAAATGCTGATTAGTATTTGATTATGTCTGTGCTGATGGTTTTAATGCTGTTTTTTATTAATTAGCTGTGTGTGGTGTGTGAAACGCTCTGACATTGCCTAGGAAACGTGTCACAGAAGTGGCTACTCACACTTTCTGACAGTGAGCAGTTGGAGGTCAGACCGGAGAGGGCTGTTCTGCCAGAGAACACTGATTATGCTGCACAGGGACAGTCTTTTCTTCCACAGTTCTGTTGTTATTTCTGCAGTGTTGCACAGTAATAAACACGATCATCTGGGCTGCCAATCCCGGAATCCTGTTATTCACGCTGGTGCTAAACCCTGCCTGTTTGCTTAACCTTTTTGGCTTTATTTGCTGGAGAAATAATTTGATTTTACAGTGCAAAGCTGAGTTAGTTTTGCAGGGGAGACTTTAATCCTTTTATTTTTCTGTCTTTCTTCTCCAGTTGTATATTAGCAGTTGCGGTTCAACGGGGGCTGAGATATTTCCTCGAGCAAAGTTAAATCCATTTTCTTGTCCTCTTTTTATGCTGCAGGTTGAAAATGTGAAACTACTGGATCGCTACACAAACAGGAAGGCAGCGCAGGGGACCTTATACCTGACTGCTACCCACCTCATCTATGTGGAGGCGGCAGCTGAAGTCAGGAAAGAAACATGGGTACGTCATGATACCTGACGTCTGTTTGAACACAAGTATAAAAACTCCATTCTGTCTGGTGTCCAGAATGAACAGGGTTGTGAACTCCAAAGTTGTAGTGGTCTCTTACAGCCTTTGGATACCAAATGCAGGGCAGAAACAGCTGATTTGGAAAGACACGGACACAGTGGGGTTGGGACTTGGGAGACTCCGCTCACCAAATGAGCGTTAGTTCCTGGAACATAAAAAACCTGGCTAGTTTCTTTTCTCCAACTCAATATGCCAACCCACCAAACCTGAATTTACAGCTTCTAGCAGTGCAGAGTCAGCACTGAAATTAGCAGGTTTTGTTAATTCTAAAGGAAGACGGGAATGACAAACCAGACTGGCTGGGGGGGTGGGGGGAGGGCAGAGCGAAGCCACACGTCAGTCTCTAACGGTCCCTGACACGCAGCTCTTCGTGGCCGAGCCACCGGGTGCACAGGCTGGGTGT
>NW_010390711.1:16033-26422 GCF_000710305.1 Buceros rhinoceros silvestris | reverse complement strand
AGTCTCGAACGTGCCCGGACACGCAGCTTGTCGTGGCCGAGCCACTGGGTGCACAGTCTGGGTGTTTATTCGGTGTGTTTGATAAACAGCACAAACCAACTCGGTTGCCGCTGCCGGCTGGGTGCAGCGAGCAAGGAGAGCTGACGGCACTGCAGCACCTCGGGAGCTGCTTGTGCCGCTCGCAGCCTTATCGGTGGACTCAGGAAAACATCATTTCCTGTTTCTCAGATTCTGCATCACCACATCGCGACGGTGGAGAAGCTGCCCCTGAGCACGGCTGGGTACCCGCTCCTTATCCACTGCAAGAACTTCCACGTGGCTCACTTCGTCATCGGGCAGGAGCGCGACTGTCACGAGGTGTTCACCTCACTGCTCAAGCTGTCCCAGCCAGGTACGGAGGCCGTCTGCCGCACCTCAGGCTGTTTTCGTGTAGCCCTGGTGCTGTCACGTCCCCTGCCCAGCCGTTGTCCATCATTTCTGTGACTGAGCTGTTGGCCCTGTGTAGTTCCGGCCTTTCCGGTTCATCCAGATGTTCCCAGAATTCCGGAATCCCGCAAATAACACTGTAAACTTTGGCAGTCTGTTGTTAGTATGAGCAGCATGAAAACCTCATCCCAGCTTGCCTCCAGAGTGTCTGACTTGCACGACGTTGGTGGCACCTGTGTGCACAGACAGACCGGGGGTGCCCGTGGTCCTCCCAGACACGTGCTCCAGCGGGGAGACCTGGGCCTGGCTGGGTCTCTTCTCCCAAGTTACAAGTGACAGTACAAGAGGAAATGGGCTCACGTTGTGCCAGGAGAGGTTTAGGCTGGCTAGGAGGAAAAATTTCCTCACCAAAAGGATTGTCAAGCACTGGCCCAGGCTGCCCAGGGCAGTGGTGCAGTCCCCATCCCTGGAGGGGTTTCCCAGCCGTGTGGAGGTGCTGCTGGGGGACAGGGGGCAGTGGGGACCTGGCGCTGCTGGGGGAACAGTTGGACTTGATCTTAAAGATGTTTTCCAAGCTAAACAATTCTGTGAATCCGTGATCTTCCATTAGTTTCCCAATAGCCCGTTGAGGCTGGCTGTCTTCTTGCAGCTGTGATCCCTGTGCTTCCCCCTGACTTGGTGTCACTCTTAGATAAGCAAACCATCCTCCAAAGCCTGTGGGCTCTCCTGGCTTCAGCTTTTTAGTCCATCGTAGATGAACCTTCAGGCTCCTTATTCTTGCAGGACAATATTCCACCAAGTTTCTACCCGGCTTAGTCTGTGGCAGCCTCTGCTTTTGGGGTGCTCCTTCGGGGAAGCGGGACTTGGAGTTGGGTGGTGGTACCAGGGTGCCGGTTCTGACGGTGTTTGTAATGATGGCCCTAGGCTCAGGGAAGGGAGTCAGTAGTGCCCCTCTGCGTCGTGCTGCCCAGCACGTAGGCCTTGAGCAGAAATACTCTAGGAAAAATGGGTTTTGCTGAATTTGGAATCTTTTTGGTTGGTATTAAAGCTTGTGTCTATTCCCAGCACCTCCCTTGTGTGCTGAGCTTCGGCGTTCTCTTCGCTCTGAAGTTCTCTGCTGTATCTGACAGGTTTCTGGGGCGGTGTTTAAAAGCTGTCACTGTTCAGTTTGGAAGTTAGAGAGTTCTGCAGCGTCTCGAAGCTGTTGCTGCAGGGCGTTACAGCAGCATCCTTCATCTTGGGGTTATTTGTGTAACAAGCTGCAGCTCGCTCTTTTGTTCTATTTCTGGATTTTAGCAGTTCTTTCGCCGTTTGAAGGTTTCTCTGTGAGTCCTTCCCTCGTGTGTTGTTTTCTGGCAGAGCGTAGAGTTATTTATGATTGGCCCGCGTGTGACTGACAGCTGTGGGTTACCTGTCCGGTACCCCCGCTGCTTTATCGCACTCCGCCAGGTTTCCCTGTCGCTGGAACACTTGCTGCCTCAGGAACCAGCCGAGTGAGTTATTGGTTGGATTTGCATTTTATGAAGCGAGGGAAGGAAATTGGGGTGGTAGAGATGGCGAGAGGAAGAAATTACGTCTGTCAGACAGAGCCTGAGGCTTTTGTTGGGCTGACAGTGATGTTCAAGCCATTGATCAAGTTCTCCGTGCAGCTCAGAACTTGCTGTTGAACTTAGAGGTGTGGAGGAGCTGGTTTAGGAACACAGAAAATACATCTTTCAGTCTGTGTTTTCATTTATGGGTTAATTCTTCCAGTACACGCCTATTGCAGTGAATTCCACAGGAAATAATGAGTTCAGGGAGAAATTCCTTCTTTAAACTGTAATTGATTCTAACAACGTGTTTTAGCGTTTCTCTCTGCACGCAGGAACAGAGCATTGGGAGCTGCTGAGGGGTTCGGTACGACCTGTTGGCGCCACCCCAGACAAAAACCTGTCAATGTGAGGTGGAGCTTGCTGGTGTGCGCTGGGCCCTGATCCCAGCAGTGGTCTTCAGGAAGAAGTGTCGACCTCTCCGTATGTGTTTGTCTCTCTCTCTCTAGTTAATTTTTTTTTTTCTTCTTCCCAGCGAAACCCGAAGAACTTTATGCTTTCTCTTACAATCCCAAAACATCTAAAGAGAGCCGGGAGATGGGCTGGAAGCTGATAGATTTAAAAGTAGATTACCAGCGCATGGGAATTCCCAATGACTACTGGGAAATAACGGATGCTAATAAGGACTACGAGGTAATTCTTGCCCAAAGTGGCCATGTAATGCAATCTCTCTTCTTATCAATGATGTACAGCAGAGGCGGCGCCTCTGGGGAGGAATGAGCTCGGCTGGTTTTAATCAAAGCAGCAGCATCTTGAAGTTGCGGATAATGATGCTACGGACGGACAGAACCGAGCTGCAGAGTCACCTTGGTGTGCTCTCATCCCTCTGGCAAAGTACCAGATACTCGTTTTTCTGGAGAAACGTCCAACCATCTGTTGTGAAAACCCTGAAGGACCCTGAGCTGCTCTTGGTGTTTCCAAACCCTGCCCACCAGGCTGGTGACAGATGTGTAGTGGAGGAGTCGCTGGCAGCAGTTTGGCGTGGTGGGGAGCGAGGCAGCCTGGAAAGGGACTTTCTTCCTTGGTTGGATCTTCTGCTAAATAAGGACTCTCAGTCACTGCAGTCCTAACAGGCGGCTGCTGCTGCCGTTCTCTTTTCTCTCCCCTGTAAGGCCAGGTTGGGTCTGAGGAACGTGAAGTGAAAAGCATTTTTCAGCAGGCGTCCCCAAACTCCAGCTTCCTATTATTTCCCTTTGTATTTCTTCTGTGTACAGAAGACAGTACACACGAGCCCAAGCAAACAACTCTGAGGAAGACACTGATATATTAAGCCTTGAAACCCCTCCCCCTGCTCTCCACTCCCTTCCCACACAAGTTTTCTGTACTGGTGCGCTTTGGGTTGGAGAAATCCAAGCCCGTGCTGTCAGGAGTGACTGGTAATTTTCAATGGCTCTATCTGTGGATGCCTGAATTGAGATATGATGCGAGAGGTGCTTTTCCCCTGAGCTGACGAGGGCATCGAAAATCATTAATCACTTGGAAGCTTGACTTGCCAGTGTGTAGCTCTCCACTGCCAGTGCTTTATCATTTCCTCAGGGCTTCTACCGAGGTTTTCAAATTTTCGAGCCTAAAATAAAGCCAGGCTTGGAGAACAGTTATCTGGGATGTATGTGCTGAGAGACTGCACTTGTTTGAGGAGAAAGGACAAGGCTGGTCTCTGAGGATGCTGCCTGATGGCTGGAAGCTCATTTCCATACAAGATTTATAGGGATAAATTTATAGCTTTATAGAACATAGTTGTTCTTAATTTCTCTTCTCTGTCAAATCAAAGCTTCCATAAAATGTACGGATTTAAAGAACTTCGGTTTACTGTGCATTGTGGGGTCCAGTTTTTGGGTTCAGTTGCAAAACTGGTTGTTTTATTTATCCCTGTGTTGTTGATCTAAATGCATCTTGGCGGCTCGAAACCTGAGCTGTGGGCTGTGTTGGACGCACTACAGCAAACAGTCTGTCCTGGGTGTTTATAGATGCTGGATCATAAGCTGCAGATGAATTTTTCATGACTTCTGAATTGCTAAGCAGTAATATCTGGGGTTTTTTTCTCCCCTAGGTCTGCAGCACGTATCCTCCCGAAATCGTGGTGCCTAGGGCTGCTCATAAGGCCGTGGTGATCGGAAGTTCCAGGTTCAGAAGCAGAGGGCGGATTCCGGTGCTTTCTTACTTATATAAAGAGAACAACGTTAGTGGCTCATTGTCTGCTGTCTTTGGGGGAAGTAAAGTAAAGGTTCCCCTCCTTGTCCAGTCCCCTTTTAGCGGAGGAACCAGATCATTATTCGAGCATATGAACTTCACCTTTGAGAACTGTGCTCCTCTGAACAGCTTTAATACTGGTTTGTTCCAACTTGCAGAATAATCTGGTTAAAGACAAACTCTTGGGACTTGCCCAGAGCTGTACAAAAACCGTCCTGTCTGGAAATTCTTTTTCCCAGCTTTCAGCAGTGCTTTGTTACGTGGTTTGGTTTTTTTAGTCTACTGTTTAGCAATATTGACTAATGTTTTAACAAGTTAACTTGTTACTTGGCTAGACTGATGGTCTGGAAGGGGAGGAACCACCCTGAAATTAATCTCCACTAGCGCAGAATAAATATAGGCTTCAGGGTTGGGGTGGGGTTTTTTTTTCCATTGGATGTAAATTTTTAACTTTGCTGCCTCAGCAGTGGGTTAGATGCAGATGTCAGGAAAGTGCTGTCACAGTCAGATTGTTGTTTTCCTGAGGAAGCGTATCTTGACCTGGGCAACTATACGGAGCTGTGCTGGCAGCTTTTGACATTTCCCTAACGCTGCTGAGGGTGGTTCTGAGCATGGAACAGTAGCAACTGATAAACAAAGCTCTGGAAAAGAGTGTTTTTTCTTAAAGATGTTTTTTCTGAAGATTAGCAAACTTCCAGCTCTGAGAATACTCCCACAGTGATTCTGTATGTCCACTTAAGTAGCAGT
This sequence comes from Buceros rhinoceros silvestris, assembly GCF_000710305.1. Taxonomy (NCBI): domain Eukaryota; kingdom Metazoa; phylum Chordata; class Aves; order Bucerotiformes; family Bucerotidae; genus Buceros; species Buceros rhinoceros. Next base: position 21,470 of record NW_010390711.1, on the reverse strand, counting down.
TTCTCCGTGAGACAGAGACTAGGGCACTTAAACCCAACCATAACGCAGTCGAGATGATGGGGAAGGAGAACGATGTGAGCTGTCGTGTGTTGCAGGCTGCCATATGCCGCTGCAGCCAGCCCCTCTCTGGCTTCAGCGCGCGCTGTCTGGAGGATGAACAGATGCTGCAGGCCATCAGAGAAGCCAACCCTGGGAGCCCCTTCATGTATGTTGTAGACACAAGGCCAAAGGTACCTTCACGGGCTTTGCGGTTACTCCTCACCCTTGCGCCTGTATTAGTACTGCCGTCCCCAGTTGGTGCTGTCACAGCCCTGCTGGTGTTCTCTTGCGCTGCGTGGGGTTGAATTGGGGCAGTCCTGGGTCAGGAATTCACTGTCAGGCTCCTGGTTCGGTGTCAAATGGTTGTGCGGGATAAAAACGTTGGTGTTGAGTGCTGCTGAGAGTCCTCATGTTCCTGGAGTGTTCAGGGTGACCTGAAGCAACTGGCAGTCTTGAAGCTGGCTGAGACAGCAAAGCATTTTCCTGCCCAGAGCATTGTGTTGGAGAGAAGCCTTAGGACTCGGTTCCACCAGGCTGAAGTGCTTTTAGCAGGAAGAAATGGAGCCATGTGGAGCCTCATAACAACTGAGAAAAACAGTTCCTCAGTGTTTTTGACTTTGTGAGAAGAACACTCATGTTCTCACCACGTGCCCCGTGGAGCTGAGTACAGTTCAGCTTCTCTGGGCTGTAGCCGCTGCCTGGGGCTCGAACTCTGTTGCTGAGGTGTTTATGTGAGAGGATATAGGAGACACGTTTGCAAAACGAAGTCTCTAATGCCTGTTGTCTTGAGGAACCTAATTAAGAAACCAATTCAAATGACAGTCTTGTGAGCGTATTGATTGGGAGTGTCGTCGTGGGCAAACAGGAACAGGAGGATTTTCATAGCCCACGATTATTTAGATGCGAAGATTTCGGAGTGCTCTGATTTCTTTAAAATGGAGCTTTCTGAGAACCTGCTTCACTCCTCAGATGCCACAGTTATTCTGTAGAAATTATAGATTGGGTTAAACTATGGCAAGAGCCAGAGGGGAAGAGACTTTTTTGGGAAAACAGGGAATGTCTCACCTGTTGTCCCAAGACACAGTTTGGCTGTTTGTGCTGTGAGAGGTAGTACGAGCAACTGGCTGCTTTTCTGCGGTTCCAGCTGGTTGCTGAGTTCTGTCTGCTCAACTTTAATATTTCTGTGTTCCCTCGGGTGGCTTTATTTCACCTGTGCGTGCGTGCCTGTGAAAGGCTTTGGAATTCTCTTATATTTCTGTTCCGCCATGTATGTACGCTGCCCGTAACAGTGGCTTTGCTGGCGTTACCCTGGTATGCTCCTGGCTGAATCTTTTTCAAAGGCAGACTCAAAATCTCTTTACCTGCTTTGAGGAGAGCAGTTTTCTGGAACTGGGCTCGGGTTTGATACCTCCTACACTAAGAAATTCTATCCAGGGTCTTAATGAGCCTCTGCATGTGTTTAATGGACTGGAGACACTGGCAGGATTGTGGTGGAACAACTGGAAGTATTGTCTGGGAAGTGGGGAAGTACATCTGAGGAACAGCTCTCTTCATACATACATATATTTGTATATATTTTCTGGGCAATTGTAAAGGAGGACTTGCAAAACAACTGATTTATTTCTGCATATTGTTTGTTGTAATTTTCTCTCTTTCTTTTCTATCCCCTTCCCGCACCCTTGAATTTGCCAGTTAAATGCCATGGCCAACCGAGCTGCTGGGAAGGGCTATGAGAATGAAGATAACTATGATAACATTCGCTTCAAATTCATCGGCATAGAGAACATCCACGTGATGCGGAACAGCCTGCAGAAGCTCCTGGAAGGTAGGTACAGTCCGTGCAAGTGCAACATGGGCTGTTGAGGAAACACCCGCCTGGGCTTTGCTGCGTTCAGTTGGGAGTATGTCAGTGTTAAACAGTAGTTCTGGTTTGAAATAGAATTGTCACCATCTTCCACAGGCTTCAATCTCATACGTACGTAGTTCGTATTTTTTGTTTATTTCTGATTTCTTCAACTGAATTTGGTTTTAATCCATCAAAATGTGTTAAACTGATGTTTGAATACATTGAAATATATTTACATGTGGACTAGCTCAGGTTATTAAGCTCCTCTGTGAGACAGTGATCTTAGGGGAAAAATGCGAAGCAGGGCAGAAGAAATTCTTCACCTGAGCCCCTGGAGATCAAGAGGTGAATCAGGCCCTTATTTTCACTCGTGGTTTTGGAGAAGTTCTGCTAAAGGTGAGGGTGTAACTAGGATCAAACCAGCACCCTCCACCAGCTGGTTTCCAGCTCCGTTTCCATCCTGCTGCCGGACGGGGCACAGGACGTGCTGCAAACCATTCCACGTGGTCCCTGTTCTTAGTTTTCTAGAATGCAGTACAGGTGCTGTCAGTCAAAATACCAGTTTAATATTTTAGTAACCGGCATAACGGTCGTTTTGCTTCAAAATAGTTGAATAATTGATGCTACCAATTGCCTGGCCAGGCAGCACTGCGGGATCCGCAGTGACCTTGGAGAAAAACGAGGGCATTCGCACAAGCAAGGATTGGCCTCATCGCTAAGTCCTCAAGTGCCTCTTCCTGGCAGATATATTTTGTGCTGGAAGAGGCAGAATAAACACTCGTTTGCTCCCATATTCTTTGACAGTGATAAAAATCTCTCGCTGGTGCTTGCGGACTATCGAGCTCTGTTGCTCTAAGTATTTTCTGTGCTGGGGTTCAATATAGCGTCTGAGTTGCCTTCAAGGTTAGACACGTCATTTCTCTCTCTAAATCAGATCTTTCCTTCCTCCAAACCTGTGCGATGGCGGCTGCAGGTCAGTGATGGTGCACGGTGGTGATTTATAGCGAAGTAACACATCACTAAACGCTTTCTTGGTTGGGAAAAAAAATTAACTGAAAAATTAATGAGTTACTGCTTTTAAAAAAGGAGGAGGAGGAGATTTGCAGATCCTCAAGTTCTCTCAGAACTAAAATTGCTGCTTTGTGCTTTTATGCAACCAGTAGTTTGTGTCCTTTAGATGGGATATTGCTGCTGACACTTAAAAATGGTGGAAATTTCAGCTTTTAGGGTATACCCGGGCTCTGCTGCTGTGAGGAGATAATGGGGAGGTGGGAAAAAGAAAGAGATCGGGTTAGCGGCGCGCCAGCTAATTACTGTGTTTGTGTCCTTAGTGTGTGAAATGAAGTCCCCCTCAATGAGTGATTTCCTCACGGGGCTGGAGAACTCAGGTTGGTTACGGCACATTAAGGCTGTGATGGATGCAGGTGTCTTTCTTGCCAAGGTAAAACTGTACTGCGACCTGCAGGGGAATTCACACACGTAGCGTGCTCTGCTAGGGGCTGCTGGCTGCGGAGACGGTGGGAGAACGCTGCCAGGCAGCTTGGCCTCGGCTCTCAAAACTAGGCCTGCTCCTGGAGAACATCAAGTGGGTTCCCCAGCCAGCTCTCCTCTAGATGGTCCTGTGGCTCAGGGAGATGCCTCAGGGGTTGGGACATTGTCTTGACAATGACACTGTGTTGTACCAAGTGGCTATTTAGGCTTTGTTAGAACTGGAATGAAATAAAATCGCAGACTGTGGGTACATGCCCTGTATAAACACCTCTAGATAACACATTTTTAACAGTGCAGAAACTGGCCTTGTCTTTCTCTCCTACCCTGGAACTGCTCTGCGTTCAGTGAGGCATCGTTCAGAGCAGTTTGTTTTCTCCTGGCTCTGTGTGACGCGGGGACGGCTCGTTTTGATCACTCAACCCAGTCCTCACTTCCGCACAGCTCGTGGCTTTGCAGGGCAGGCACAGAGGGAAAAGTCACTGAGGCACGTGGCTCGTCAGTAGCAGTAATGGGCAAGAGAGTGGCCTTCTGTAAATGTTGTCTTTTCTCTCTTAAAATGTTCCCGTGTAGCCACAAGAAGCTGTTCTGGGTGTCTCCTCTGCCACCGGCACAAGGGGAGGAAGATGATCCATATGGGACGAGCTCTTCTAATTTTTCTGGAAGTTCCGAGTCCCCAAGAGCCCAATTATTACCCTCCACTCATCCGCCAAATTTTTCCTGGGAGGAGGGGACTGAGAATTCTTGGTCTTTCAGAAGGCTGAGGGTTTGGAGATCGGAGAGTCTCTGTTCCTGGCAGTCTGTGGTGCTGACAAGGTGTGCTACAGCATTTTATTCTGGCTGGGGTTTGGCTCCACGGCTTTGAGCCCAGAAATGGCGCGTTTCCGTGGTCCGGATGAGAAATGACAAGGGTTCCCCCTGGGTTCTAGGCCAGCCGGGGAAATGCAGATGAAGAGGTAGCATTTAATTGCAGTAACTAACCCAGAAAGGTGCTCGACTGTTTTGTCTGGCCTCTCCTTTGCAGGCTGTGAGAGATGAAAAAGCCAGTGTGTTGGTGCACTGCTCGGACGGGTGGGACCGCACGGCGCAGGTCTGCTCCCTGGCCAGCCTCCTTCTCGATCCTTTCTATAGGACTTTGAAAGGCTTCATGGTAAGAGCACGAATTGTTGGAATTCCAAAAATAAAAAGTGCTTCCTGGTTTTGAAATGTAAACAGGCCCTAATTAAACGGTTTGGGCCATTTCCTGGAACAAACAGGAGGTGACCTATATAAAACCAGCTTTGATTCTCTGAACAAGCTTTAATTGCTGTGAACAGCATGGGCACCATCCGGCAGCGGGTGATTTACAAACCCCAAATCTTTGTCTCCTTGACTGTCCGCGTGAGAGCCGCTAATGAGAAGCTTCGGCGAGAGATGAGTGAGCAGAGGGTGCCGGGCTGGCGGCAACCCACAAAACAGCGGTGAAGCAGTTTGTCGTTGCAGCCTGTCCCAGCGAATGGCCTGTCTGCTGGGGTTTGGAACGGGGTGACCTTCCTGTGCGCAGGGCAGCGTCTAAGCTGTGTGTCGTGTAAAATCTGAGCATCGTTTCAGACCTTGTTTAAAGCTATTACACGTGGATTGGGCCGTTTGCTTCTGTCGGCGGCTTTTTCCTCTTTGAAGCCCTCACAGCGTAAATCCAGCGTTTCTGTGATGTTACCTATCCACCCACTTCTTGTGAAACACCCAAAAACCAGACTGCTGCCCTTCCGCAGGAGAGTCCCTAAAACAAACCCCAGAGTCAGAACAGCGCAGATTTTGCCTCCTCCAGTCTGTCCCTGGCGTTCCATGCTGGTTTTACTGTGATTAATGTTGCTATTGCTGCTTCTGGATTGTGCTGCCATCGTTTAATAGTTAAAATTATCTCAGAGTGTGAAACATCTGCCTGGGCTTTTTCTGTGCTCTGGGCAGTTCTGTATGGAGTAAGAAAGATGATTGGATGAGGAGCAGGAGCAGGAACTAGGACAAACGCTTGTCTGTCCTCTGAGCAGGTGGTTTATACACACAGACGGGGTGACAGTGGTTCCT
>NW_010390711.1:11581-15884 GCF_000710305.1 Buceros rhinoceros silvestris | reverse complement strand
AAAGAATGGGGAAAACTGCAATATAAACTTCAGTTTACAAAGAGCTCCGTGGTGAATTTCTGCTGCCCTTTTGTCCCTTAAGTCTCTGGAATTAATCTGTAAATAGGATCCAGCAGGGTATATTTGCTGGATTCCAGCTGCTGATGCATTTTGCTGGGTATCGCGACAGTCTTTTCCAAATTAAGTAGGGCAGAGTGTAATGTTAAGCTGTTATTTCTCAGTGTGTTTATATCAAATGATTTTAACAACATAGAAACTTGCTCAAACAGTTCTAGACTCGCTTGAAACAACTTCTGATTCCAGCAGTGACCTTGTGCGTGGATAACTCTGATCTGTGAATCACTCTTATTATTTTCATGGTCTGCTGTGGCTACTTGTGTATCGGTCTTAAGCTTTTTAGAGTTTAACAGCAATGGCTTCACTTTGCTTTTTTCTAAACAACTTTTTTTCAATCTCTGCTCTGAAACGGAAGATCCTGATAGAAAAGGAGTGGATCGCGATGGGCCACAAGTTCTCACACAGGTAGAGCAGCGCGTTGTCTCGGGTTGTTTTTCCCTCTTGCAACAGATTGTAGTGAACTCCAGTAGATCCCTGGCAGATTGCTGCAGAACTGGTGGGGTTTTCCTGAACTACCTCTAAAGGTGTAAAAATATCTTGTGATTTGCTGTTTGGGGATTTTTCTGTGTTTGAGTTTTTGCTTTTCGAGTCATTTCCTACCAGGATTTCACTCTTGATGTCCACGTGGACAACAAGGTCAGGTTGTTCTGACTGTTGCTGCCCATGGTGGCTATACCTGCACCATAAAACAGTGCAGAGATCACAGAGGACGCTTTCCCCCCGCCCCGCTGTTTCTAATTTTATTTTGAGGGAGGGACACTATACAATTCTCGTCACTCCTGCCAGGTCTCCTTGGAGAACAAATAATGCTGAGGGTGACGTGCCATAATGTCCGGTTGCTGTAAGATAAACCCCATGGGGGTTTTTCTGACTCTGCGGAATAATTTCTGACTCTAGTGGTGAAGAAAACTCCCCAGCTTAATGGCAAGGGGCTTTTTTTTCTCTTGGTGACACGGGATTTAACCCTGTTTTGTTTGCATCTCTCTAGGTGTGGCCATTTGGATGGTGACCCCAAGGAAGTATCCCCTGTCTTCACCCAGTTCGTGGAGTGCGTCTGGCAGCTCCTGCAGCAGTTCCCCTGTGCGTTTGAGTTCAACGAGCGGTTCCTCCTGGAGATCCATGACCACGTCTACTCCTGCCAGTTCGGCAATTTCCTCGGGACCTGTCATAAGGAGCGCGAGGACCTGAGGTGAGTGGGCAGCCAGCAGGCTAGAAGTCACTTTAAATGGCACGTGTTTGAATTCGGACCGCAGTAACTTGCAGATACCCCTTTTGGACTGGTTCGTGTCCGGTTTAAATGGTTAGATATTCCTCAGTGGTGGGACTTTGTTTATGAAATGGATCGGATACAGTCTAAAATTAATTCTTGGCTCCCTTAATCCGATTCTACTCAGGCGGTGTTCTCAATCCACTTGATTCTTTCTTGCCATGATGAGCTGCTGTTTGTTATTGACAGAATCTTTGAGAAGACCCATTCTCTGTGGCCTTTCCTCTTGCAGAAGAGGCAGGAATTCAGAAATCCTCTGTACAGAGGATTTACAGCTTACAAGGAGCTTCAGCCAAACACGCTACCCTTCAGTTTCCAGTGAGTCACTTATTTAAGGAGGGGAAGAGGGGGACATTTCCTCTGTTGTAATGGAGACTGGCAATTCAGGATAATAAAATCAGTTTTCACTGATTTTTTGTGGTTAATAAACCACAAACATGGTTTGTTTTACCTTTCCCCTCCACTCATCCATAAATTCAGAGTGGTAGCACTCAGATAATTGCTAAATAAATGGAGTTAAAATATTTTTTCTTTGGTGGTGAGAAAGAGGGTGGGGAAAGGCAAGGAAAAGAACTTCAGACCGCCCCCATCCCTGACTGCTCATCCTGTCAGTGATAGGGCAGGCAATTGTTGACAAAAGTTCCTTCTTTTTAATCCATATTAAGGAAGTTTCCAGTAGGAGTTTCAGTGCCCAGGAGCACCCAGGCGTACGCAGTCAGGGGGGGCTTGTTTCCACCAGGGGGGTATCTTGTGGGCAGGTCTGTTTGCTTGCCCGGGGTGCTACAGGTGAAGTGGCTCGTTCTGCTTTGTTTCTGGCTCGCTCCTGTTCCCTGCTGAGAGGGAGGGAGGGATGATTGGTCAGGGGTATACGACTGGCCAGGGGTGTACAATTGGCTGCCTAATTCTCTTCTCTTGCCCCGTTCTTGAGGTTCTGGTGTGGGATGTACAATCGCTTTGACAAAGGAATGCATCCAAAGCAGCGTGTGTTGGATCATCTGCTCAGCTGCATGAGCCAGAAGATGAAACTGGAGGACAACGCATCTGAACTGGAAAACGTGAGTCCTGACTCTTGCCAGTGTTTAAAATCACCTGCTGGTTTTGGTCTGAGCACTGGCACTCAACAGATGGTTCAGCGTGCTGGGTTAAATGATGTTGCTGTAATAAAGAGGTGTGATTTCCCCCAAATTCTCATCTGCTGAGTTTGGTCCAGGTCTGTTGCAGGCCTGTTATGTTGACAGTTGTTTCTGTATGTCCCTGACATCAGGGAATAATAACTTCCATTAATTTTTTTTATAATGTCTTTTCACTTGTGTAGAAACTTCCTTTCCTGGATGGCCCTTCGCCCGGTGACACTTGCTCCTTGTCTAAAGTAAGAAGTGCCGCTTCCAAAACCCCGATGCTCAACACCCCTCAGGATTATGAAGGGGAACCACCTCCGGTGCTGAGCAATGACGCCTCAGCAGGGGCCGTCGATGTTACGGACCAAAAGCACAAAGAGAACCTGTCTCATCACCAGGACCGCCATGATCTGAATGACTCCACTGACGTTTTAGACTCCGAAGTTAAGGATGGAAAACCGCAGCAGCATTGACCAGCTCTGAGAACAGTATCTGGTGAACCAGGTGCTTGTGGTGGGGCGTGGAGACCCCCCTCCCCACTTAGAGCCGTGTCTGAGCACGTATGTTTGCAGGGAGCTGTGCTCGCTGTGGAGAAGAGCCTGCATTTGGTTTGGCTCGCAGCGCTTTGCAGCTCAGGTGGCGAAGGTGCGCACAGAGCTGCCCGAAGGCTACCGCGAGTTAGCGTAAACCTCATTGTTCAGTGTAAACACGACGTGAGTTTAAGGGTTATGGCTTACGCTGGAAGAAATCCTGGCCAGTTAGCGCAGGGCAGTTGTGCAGTGTATACCTGGAGGAGGAAAACGCGATCCCTTGATTCTTGGTGGTGGTGCAAGGTCATCTTTAAATGCTAAAAAACTTCAGTTTACCGTCCAGTGACAACCCCTTGTGTTAGCTGTGAATGAGTCTCTGCATGGCCCCTCACCGGAACCAATCCCCATGGTGTTTCCTATGCATATGTGTGAAACAAAACCGAACCCCCGGTGCCTTCTCACGGAGAGTGTTTTAATGTCCGTTTTTACTAGTGTAGTGTCAAGTGTAGCGTTTGGTCGTCTTTGGAGTCAGTATTTTTAAACACGGTTTTTTATCTGCTGCTGGCTTCACCAGGACCTTCGTCGATACCCTGAGTTTAGTAGCTTCTTTCTAAGCTGACTTTTATGGACCTCATTTACTGATTGTGAGAGTGCAGCAAGCCACGAAGACAACCTGTAACACCAGAATTTTTGACAGAGTGGGGATCAGGAAGGAGAAAAGGACACAATTTCACACTGTTTTTTCCTCTCTTCGTTTATGATCTTGGTTAAATCGGAGCAAGAGAGTAACTCTGTTCTGCGCTGGAATCGCTGTGCTTTCCTCACCTCCATCGCTGAGGCAGTACATACAGGGGAGGTGTGTTCTGATACTGAAACAGGGCCAAAAAAGTGGCCGTCGTGGCTGCTGGCTGTGGCTCCGGCTTGGACTCATTCTGGTGCCTGTTAACGCTTCTTGGGGTTAGGAAGCTGCAGCAACCTCCTCAGAGGTACCAGTTGAAAGCTGTACGTTTAAAACAACCATATTTTCCATTTACACGGACACCGGCGCTTGTCTCCCCAGGATGTGATGGCCCCAGGGAAGCTGTTCTACAGCACTTGGTCTGCACAAGCTTAATTCAAGAGGCTTTTCTGCTTTCGTTTGCATCCTGTGGTTTAACTTAGATGCTGCCATTAGGTCTTAAAATCAGTTTTTCTCCTCTGTAGAAATTTAAAACAAACCAAAAGTACTTCCCAGGCCAGCCCAATCTACAAGAGAAAGTAGAAACATTCCA
>NW_010390711.1:8964-11479 GCF_000710305.1 Buceros rhinoceros silvestris | reverse complement strand
CGTCGTAGAAAAAGAAATATGCTTAAACTTGGGGTGAAATGACAAGGTTAGTGTCAGTGTTCAAGATAAAGTAGACACAGAGAAGAAAAAAACCCAGCAACCCTGGGTGTCTCACTTTGGGTAAGAAATACGTGGTTTATGAAGTGTATCAAAAGATTCGAGGAAAAAGGGCAATGCCGGAGAACACAGAGTTTCTTGCATGCCTGGAATGGCCAAGGGAAGCTTTTTTGGTTTAATGTTGCAGGTTTTTCAGTTGTTAAGCAAGTAATAGAGTTGTTTTCAAAGTAGGAGTGAGGGAACTACAACGTGCAACTGATTTAAGAGTAAGCGTATAAAATCCTGAACCAGATACGCTTCTGCAGAAGATGTTGGAAATTTGTATTTTGAAGGATGCCCCGAACACAGTGCAGAATGCACTGAAGGATGTCTGAACGCATCTTCTCCAGATGAGTATCTGCTGCTGAGTCGCTCTGCTCCTACCCAGAGCTCTGCTGAGCTCCTCACGTGAACTTGATCATCTACCTGCCTTTTGACTTTCCATAGCCACCTACTCCTCAAGCGAAGTCTCCGTCCGTCCGCTTTCGATACCAGGCTCCGGAATCAGCTGTGGGTGCCGCTGGGAGGTGCTGGGAGGTCTTTCCCTTGGCCTCTGTAGGGTGTAAAAGCTCCATTCCACACGTTGCAGTTTGGAGCCCGTTTTGTGCGGACCGATAGGTCAAGCCTGTCTCGTCTGTCGGTGTAGCGGGCAGCGTGCGCGGCTGCCTGCCTAGGGAACGCCCAGCTGGTGAAGGAGGCCAAGGCAGGCGCTCGTTAGGACCATCCTAGGTGCTTTAAACGTGTTCTCTGGTGAAAATCAGCGCTGCAGGCTTGTCGAGCACTTTGACTACTGAAGGGTTTAGACGTGCCACTGGTTAGTTACGTCAGAACATTTTGCAGGAGGTTTCTATACATGTTTACAGGTTGCCTTGTCTTTTGAATTCTCACAGATGACCTTGAACCAAATGCGATCTCTTTGTTACCCCTAAAACGTGGTGCTGATGTCTCCACAAATCCTTCCTGACTACTACAGGTGCATCTACCCGTGGAAAGGTGACTTCATACACTGGAAGTATTAGTGAGCTTTGAGTAATCTCCCTGCTTTTCACTTCGGTAACAGGACTTTATGCTTTGAAATGCAAAATCTAGCAGAAAAAAAAAAGGAAGGGGTGGGTGGGCAATGGTCTGTCTTTTTAAAGCTTCTCTTTAAGCCTCATTATTTGTTTTTTAAGCCTCATTGTTTAGTGTGTCCAGACTTGGTCCAAGTCTACAGCGTGTATAAACCCACCCATGCTGGAGCTGGGAATTGACAGACCTGGAAAAGATTCCAGGGTTTCCTGGCTTTTCAGGAGCTGTTTTTCTTGAAAACCGGTTCACCTGAAGCCTTTTGATTGTGACGGTAACTCTTGTGTGTTTGGAGACCAACGATGAGAAGCTGCTCAGAGCCCTGCAGCGTGTCCTCAGGTCTGTGCCCAGCCGGGATGGGCTGCCCCAGGCCTCGCAGGGAGCGGCGTTCACCCGTCCTGCAGTGCCCTGCCGGCAGGGCGGGTTCTGGGCCCTCCAAAAGCATTACAGGAAATGGAAAAGCTGTTACGCAGGGTAAGCACTGTGGAGGTGAAGGTTACCATAGCTCGCTTATTCCTCACGGAGCAGCTGTGCATCGGGAAGTCATAGATACTGGTTTGTTTTTTTTTTTTCTTTGGAGCTGTTAAGGGAACAATGCAACTTACTGCTTTCCGTTTGGATTCCTTGAACTGGGACAACTGGGAGGGAGAAGGGATCCTCTTTGCTGTGGCAGTGCAGTGGGCAAGTGCCTCTGATACTCCGCGTTAGAGCGACTCATTAGAAGAGGGACTTGTGTGCTTCACCTCGGGGTGAAGTGTCTTTGTGTGAACTTCACAGTGCTGGATTCTCCAGCCGTAGTTTTGATTTCGCCTGTGGTAGAGGAGATCCGGCTGGTGCTGTTTGAAAAAAAGGGACTCGCTGTTTGCCCCCAGATGTTGTAGTTCTCGGTTGTCTCTCTTTCGTGGGAGAGGAAAAGCAGGTCATTAAAGCCTGTGGGCATAGTGTTCTTGTCGCTGCCTGTTCGGTTCCTGCTGCCATGTGAGTGCTTAGGAGAGGGACCCCCCTGCTCTCTGGGAGCTCTCTGGTGCGGAGAGCTGCCCTGACTGGGATGGAGGGGGAGACTTGCTTCTAGGTAGCTGGTTGGCTTTGGTTTGCTGTCCTGGCCGAGGACGGTTTGCTGGGAGCTGAAGGTGTGCAGAGCTTTGCTCCAGCTCTGCTGGAGTCGCTCTCGTTGGGTTACGGGTGGGAACTCCCCGCTGGTGGAGGACCCCGTGGCTCTTCTTCCCATCGGGTCTGGAGGTGCCGAGCCCCAGTAGGATCCTTGGATCTACCAAAGCCGAAGCACCTGCAGGGAAAGCAGTGGCAGAGCTCTGGTGCCCGATGCTGCTGCGGTTCGTTTCCCGGCAGAACCGCT
>NW_010390711.1:5619-8849 GCF_000710305.1 Buceros rhinoceros silvestris | reverse complement strand
GGGCAGTGCGTGGCGTCTGCTCCCCCAAGGGCTCATCTCTTGCCCCGTTCAGTGACGGAGCTTGGCGAGTGGCCGGGAGAGCTGCAGATGGGTCTGGCTGCTCTCCTACCTCTCCCACCGCTGCGCCTGGTGCGTGGGGTCACTTCACCGCCGTTACTCCCTGTTTACATACCGTCCCTCTCGCGCATCCGGGGCCACAGGGTGGCGTGGGGGGAAGAACCCGTTCTGAATGTAGTAGTTCTGTTTTAATTAATCCACAGCACTTGATTAATGAGATGAGGAATGTCTGAGCCAGGTGACGTCCTTTTGGCCTCGCTGAACTACACCGTGATGCAGGCAGAGGGGAGGTCGACACGGTGACCTGTATCTCCTGTCACTGCTCCGTGACTACGAGTGTGTGTTTGGTGTCGCAGCGTACTACTGGAGTAACTCGTAGCACTGGATCTGGTCACGCGTCACCACGCGCGCGTGTGCTTCTCCCGTCGTCCATAACCTGATCTCTGCAGGAAAGATCCTGGAATTGTGTGGTGCTCAGCTCAGAACTGTCAGTGTTGTTGCTGTTTTTGTCAGTGTCACTGTTGAGGAACGGTTGTGTGAGACTGTGGATGCTGAAGTCCCGTGTCCTGGAACGTGCCGCGGTGGCTGTACGCACGTCCGTCCTGTAGTTAATGCACTGCTTCAGAAATGCTGCCCCTGCTCGGAGGAGCACTGGCTCTGTCTTCTCTAAATGTATTTGTTCCATGAAGTTTCACTTGTGTTATGGTTTATTTTTATTCCCTACCAAAATAAATACTCTGCCTTTTGAAAGGAAACCTGGACTGTTTATTGGTTGATGAAACTCACAGCTGAACTTGAAGCCTGGAGGGCAGTAAGGGGCGGAGCTGATCATGAACCGGGAGTGATTCCCCTTCCCTCCTCTGACCCCTCCAGGGTTCTCCTCCCCCTGGAAAGCTTGTCTGTCCTCCCCCCCCAGGTCAGCCTGGCTCCAGGCTCGCTTCAAAAGCTTCCAAGGAGAGCCAGACCATTCTTCTGGCCTGCTCCAAGGAGTCGACTCTGCCCTCGGTGTCGCGTGGTGCTGGGGGAAGAGGTTTTTGGCTGATGGTTTTGAATGAAGAGCCACAGTCCATCTGCTGATAGTGCCATTTAAAAATGCTCTTTTATCCCATTCCTTTTAGTCATAACGGCATCAGTGGGTCAAGGTGGGGGGTCTTGAGTGCAGACAAACCCAAGTGTGGGGTTTGTCTCAAGTTTTCTCTCCGGGGAGAAAGCTCCAGGAGGAGGGAGATTCCAGCCTCCTTGTTCACAGCCAAGGCTGGAGTCGGTGCTTAAAGCAGTGCAGTGCCAGTCAAATCCTCCACTTAAACAGAGACCCTCAAAGCAGAGAGAAACGAGGAGACACGAGTTAACTTGGCGTTTGTAAAGCTTTACACACTGCTTCAGGGTGCTGCGGGGACTGGTAAATTCATGTAAACGGTTTCAGTCGCCGCCTGGCACAGCAGTGGAGGAAACGGCTGAAATTCATGTTAGAAATTAAGCATTTGGAGGTTTCTAATGCTGGGTGGGGGAACCAAGCACCAGGCTGTGACTTGCCGGGGGGTCTCTACTGTCTCTTCCAACCCGAACCATTCTGTCATGCAGGACACGCTGGAGGTTGGCAGCAGAGGCGGAGGAGCCGTTTTCCGCAGGTCAGGTTGGTTCAGCACCGTTCAGCCTTTACTCCTCCGCACGACTCACCCTGAACCGTCCCTCCTCACTCAGGAGGGACGAGGAGCAGACCCCAGCCCTGCTGCCCAGCCCTGCTGAATATTGTCCACTGCGTTTCCCATCCTAAAAACGGGCTTTTCTACGTATTAAGGCAAAAAATTCCCCTCACTCTTGGGTATACTCAGTCCCTAGATGTTTCAAAACCTTTTTTTCCTTCTTGCTAATTTTAAACGTTCTTAATGTTGCCAGTGGAATCCTTCGCTAACCTAAATGAGCTTCGCCTCACCTTTAATTGGATTATTAGCGTTAATGCTGGCTAAATTGATACAGCGGTAACTCACACTGGGGGGAAACTCATGGTCTGTGCGACAGCATCTGCGGGGGGCGATCGAAAACTCCCGTTGGAAGGAACGTCAGCTTTGAGGGGGCAGGTTCCGTTTCAGGATGTCGGAGCAGAGCTAAAGACTCGCGTTTTTAGCAGCCCTGAGGATGTACCTTCAGCTGGGAGCCGGTACCGACGGGTGAAGTTAACTGCGGGCACCTACTGAACGACCCCCACTCCGTGTTTTGGTAGCAGCGACTTGGTGCTCAAGTTCTAGTGGATTCAATTCCCCGGTCCTGGCTTTTTGGGCGCCCAGCGGTGTTTTCTGTTGTGCAGTGATCCAGGGTGGCTCGAGAAAGTGTTCGGGGCAAACCTGGCGATTCAGATGGATCCGAAGGGTGGTTGACCTGCTCCTGGAGAGGCCCTCAAGGGCAGAGAGTTCTTTCTTACTGCCTGATAGTTTGAATAACCCCCAAAACCTTCACTTATTTAGTAGGTGGTTTGTGACCGCAGGGTGAAGATGCTTTTGGGGTGATGTGACGTGGGGGTGATGTGCTGCCTCCTCCCGGCTTTGGAACACACTTTAATATTGTAAAACAAAAGCAGAGGAGCCCCCTGGGCTCCCCCAGGAGTAACTTGTAAGCGTTGCCAGCCCTGAGGCAGGGGTACGTGACCCATCAGTGCCACACGGGTAACTCGGTAACGAGGAGCAGGCTCGTGCTGACCTTGGGTCCGTATTTCAGGTCCTTCGTGACCATCTTCTCACCTCGGGTCACGGCTGCTGGTGCCAGCGTGTCCTCGGCTCCAAGAGGAAGGGGACTCCTGGAAGGCGGGGGAAGCAGGGAGATGTCTTGCAACGCTGCCGAACTTCTGGGGCTCTGACACTGCCAAAGTTCCTTGCAGAGGAGAAGACACAGTTGCTGGATTCCTCCTTCACTTCTAACCACACATTCGGTGTGTTAATGCGCCCGTTGGACCGTGACACCCCTGAGACGGTACCCTGGGAGCTGTCGCTGCGCACACGGAATGGCCTGCAGGGCCCCGTGCTCTCCCGTGGTTGATATCTGAATCATGGTGCTGCTGGAGGCACCCCCGGGCTGGGTGCTGAGAAGGGGGTGGCCACCAGAACGGGCAGTGGAAGTGCCCGGGAGCTGCGGGTGCCTGTTTGCATCGGCGCTTCGGCAGTGACCGACAGCTCACCGGC
>NW_010390711.1:3672-5509 GCF_000710305.1 Buceros rhinoceros silvestris | reverse complement strand
CAGCAGCCCCACGCGGTAACTGCGCATTCCCGACCTCGAGGACCGCCAGTAAATCCTTAATCCCGGCTAACTGGTTTATTTGGGACTGTTTAGCAGTAAACTTTTAAAGCGGAGAGCTGAGCAGTTTAGATCAGAAAGCTCATTACCTCTTCAGCTGCGTTAATAACGATAATCTCTTTAACGGAAGCAACTTCCTTGGATGGGATTTACCTTCCCCAAGCCCCTTCTCGGCTGACGTTAGACACACCCCTGCCCTCCCACTCTTCCCCAGTTACCAGCGCGCCGATGAGGGACCTGCTGCGCCTGGAGCATGTGTCGGGGCAGGAGGCGCGTCCCCGGGGAAGCTGCTCCCAAAGCGGTCAGGAGAGACGTCGCCTGCCCCCGGGCTCCCGTTCGGGGTTTATCGGCGTCTGCTGACTCTGGTGTCCCTGCAGGATGTTCAACACGTTCCTCCGGCCGTGAAGGGAGCGCGGTGAGGTGTCAGCTTGCTCTTCCAGCTGCGGGTGGGTTTGTCAGCCAGCGCTTCACTGACACCCGGTGTAGTGCCTGTTCCTTCCCAACGAGCCGCTCTTGTTCCTCGTTGTTTTTCTCGGTTAACAACTAAAGAGCAGCAGCAATGACAGAAGATGCAGCTCATCGTTACATTTCCCACGCGAGGGTTCTCCTTTCATCTCCAAGCTCTGCACAGTCCCTACATCTCACGTTTCCTACCGTGCATTCATGGTGGTGTCTGTATCCCCTTTCTTCCCTTGATAAATCCCTCTTTTCTGCAGTTCCTGGGGGGGTTCCCAGCCTTGGGTCTGCGCTTGTCTGGCCACAGCAGCCCCGTGTCACTGAGCAATCCCCGAACTCCCCGCTTTCACTCGCTGTGTTTCTCCTACTCAACAATTCCCTTTCCGTGGGGAAAACGAGCTTTTTGAACTCACTGAGAGAACTTGGAGTGAAACTAGGGGGAAGCCAATAGTCTAAAACCTGTCGATGCTGAACATATTCCTGTGACCACAAACCGTGAGCATGGTGGGGACAGTGGGGACACCACAAAAGCTCTGCAGAACCCTCTGATTTTCCTCCTTGCAGCAGAGGAGATTTTTTCGGCTGGATGGTTTGGTTCCTCTCTCGTTATCAGGTACCTCAGCCCATCGGCCCCTCCCTGCTCCGCAGCCGAGAAGTTTGGAGGAGGTTCGAAGGGCCCTGGATAAAATCCAGTGACACTCAGCAGCCGACGGCTCGTGATAAGACGGCCCAAACGCCGCTCCCGCTCCTCTTGTTCTGCCCCTGTGAAGTTTTCTGCCTTGCGAGGTGCAGCTTGGTCTTCTGAAGCCGAGGAAGTGGTTGGTTTGGAGCAGCTCCGGCGAGAAACCGGGGCCGTCTTCGGTGCCTTTTGTCCTTCTTGTGTTGAATAAACACCTCTCGGTGTTGCACAGGGTTTGTGTGTGGCTCTGGAAGTGGAAGAGGCGGGTGGGAGGGGGGTTAATCCGTGTGGGTGACTGGCCGCAGCCCAGAAGGTAGAGGCCGGTGTTGCAGGGGGACGGGGGGCTCTGACCACCCCGTACCCTGCGGTTTCTGCACGGAAACGGTGATCAAACGCTTCGTGTCTGCTCGCATGGGTCGAGCTGCCTCCAGCACCTGTCCCACACCGCCCCCCCTCGCTGCCCCTCTCTATATTTACCCAGGGGGAACATTCCCGGAATGGAAGTGGTAAGATAAAACCCCGGAGGGGCTAAAATTAGCCCCAGCGCCCTGGCCCTTCTCCCCGCCGCGGCATTTCAGCTGTGAGCGGGGCAGCCTGCATCACGCCGGTGGCCTGCGGGGGGGCACCGCCTGCGCGCAAGGCAGA
>NW_010390711.1:2284-3614 GCF_000710305.1 Buceros rhinoceros silvestris | reverse complement strand
CGGTGGCCTGCGGCGGACTCCGTCCGCGACACAGGGAGATCCTCGCTCCTTCTCTCCCTGGTTTTTTTTGTGTGTTTGAACCGAGGGAGGACTCGCCATGGGACCACCTCCACCTCGCCTGCCCTGGCCATGAGCATCGCTGACGTCCCAGAGGTAAGGCAGCAGCATACGGCCCCGCAGCAGTGCTGGACCGTTGAAGGTGGTTGTGAAGGTGTGAGTGGATTCTCTGTCACCTTCAGCTCCGGTTGTCACCTCTTCTGGGGAGGCAGGAACAGCTTCCTGCAGCTTGAGAGGTGACAACCCCGGTCTGGGCTCTTCTGGTTGAGGAACCCCCGCGAGCTGCCCACGCGAGCGCTTACGCCATCAGTGACCATCCCTCTGGAGACGCTTAGTTGTGCCTTCGGGAAATGTTACAGCTGCTTTTCCACTTCTCCAGACCGTTCCCCGTGGGCTTCTTTTTGAATTGAGGCTGCAATGCGCCCCCACCTCATGAGCTGGGGGGGACGAGGGGTTCCAGAGCTCCGCAGCTCATTACCAGCGTGTCTAATGAGTAGCAGCAACGCGCTAATTCCACCGGTTTCTGTGCCAGTCCCCGGGGTCGGCGTAACCAGGGCGAGCGCGGCAGTGCTTCGCCGTCGCTCGCGGCCATCAGGCTTGCTCTACTTCTGGAAGCAGCGAAGCTGGCCGGGCACAGGGGGGTCCTCCGTCGTGCCACCGCGGGCGGCTGTGGGACAAGCCCCTCAGGGCTGGTGGGCTCCTCTGCAGAAAGAGACGAAGAGCTCAGTGTAGCTCCTCTCCTCCAAGGGAGGATCAGAGGAGCTGCCGGGGGAGACCGAGCTCTGTCCCTGCCGCCTCTCCCGGGGGAAATCTGAGATGCTGCAGCGAGAAATTCCTCTGCTGGCCAGGCCACCGCATTCCTCTCACCTGCTGCTGCCTGGCTGTGGCAGGGCCAGATCCTGCACCGAGCGCCTGGCAAAGGTCTCAGGGTCCTGTCCCAGCTCCAGAATGATCAGCTCAGCCTCCCCTCTCCTTCCTCCCACCACCCCTGACCCCCCTGCTGTAAGAACCCCTGGCCCTTCTTGCAGCCTCACTCCTCGGGCTCGAGTAGGCAGGAGAGAGGAGAAGGTCTGCTGAGTTCCGATGCTGGCTTCAACGTCGCTTTGGGAAGGGTGATGCTGAAAGTCCTTGATCGAACCACCTTCATGTTCACTTTGCCTCCTATTCTGAAATCCCAGACTGGTTTGGGTTGGGAGAGACCTTAAAGCCCACCCGGTCCACACCTCTGCCACGGGCAGGGACACCTTCCACTACACCCGGCTGCTCTGCGCCC
>NW_010390711.1:1338-2140 GCF_000710305.1 Buceros rhinoceros silvestris | reverse complement strand
TCCAACTCGGCCTTTAGCACTTCAATCCCTTTAAATAGTGGCAGGTGTGAAAAACTGACAGTAGAATCCCGTGAGCTCCCCCACGCAGCATGTCAACCCCAGCCCCACACTCGATTCTCTTGGCACGTTCTGGGTTCCAGCATTTTAAGGGGAGGTGGCCTACGCAGGTGCTACAGCAATGACCTCCGTCTTTCCCTCAGCCCTTCACCAGCGGGGATCTCCTCACCCGTGGTGGCCGGGCAATAGGTGTCCCAGACGCTCCACATCCCAGCGATACTTGGCTTTGTTTCTTTTTTTGAGAATCTTCCTTAAATCGCCTGTAAACAAGTAGCACTTAGACGGTGGTGTCGGTGCCAGGGAGCTGGTTCTAACCCGGCGGTGCTGCTGGTTTTGTTGTCCCGTAGAGCGTTGCCGTTTATGAGGAAAGTGGTACATGGGAGACCCAAAACAATGAGCCTAATGGATATCACTAAAATGTTCTCCATGCTCCAGCCCCGTGAAGATGGTGATGACAACGGAGGAAGCGCGGAGCTGACCCGAGCGGTGTGCGAGGACAATTACCAAGCCCTAGATAAGCTCTTGTCCCAAGACAGGTACAAGAGGCTCATCAACCGCAGGAGCGGCTGGGGCGTGCCCAGCACCCCGCTGCGCCTGGCCGCCACCTGGGGCTGTGTCAGGAGCATGAAGGTCCTCCTGGTCCACGGGGCGGAGGTGGACAGCCTGGACGTGAAGGCTCAAACCCCTCTGTTCATGGCGGTTACCCAGTGCCCCACGGAATTGGGGAAAGGGCCCCCTGACGCGG
>NW_010390711.1:528-1268 GCF_000710305.1 Buceros rhinoceros silvestris | reverse complement strand
ACCAATGGCCACCGGGAATGCGTGAAGGTCCTCCTGGACGCGGGGGCCAGCCCGATCGGCAGCATCTACAACAACTGCTCGCCGCTGCTCATCGCCGCGAGGGATGGGAACGTGGGCATCCTGCAGCAGCTCCTGGACCACGGCGCGGAAACCAACGTTCAGCCGAGGCTGCCCGCGTGGGCTGCCAACTCGGTGGCTTGTTCAGGTCCCCTCTACCTCGCTGCCGCGTACGGGCACCTGGAGTGCTTTAAGATGCTGCTGCTTTACGGGGCTGATCCTGACTATAACTGCACCGAGGCGAGGGTGATCGCCCAGATCAAGGAGCCCAAGACGCTGCTGGAAACCTGCCTGCGGCACGGCTGCAGGAGCGAGTTCATCAAGCTGCTCATCGACTTTGGAGCCAACGTGTACCTGCCCAACGTCACGACGGACGCGACAGTGCCCCACAGCAAGGGCCTGGAGCTGCTGCTGCAGGCCAGAGGTAATCCGCGAGCGTGGCCCCGGGGCTGCGAACGAGCACGGTTGGGTGCAAGTTGCTTCCGCTTCCCCTCACCTCCTTCCCCTCACCCAGGCTTTCCCACCAGCGTCACCTCCCTTTGCAGCATCTCTTGAGCACATGGGTCTCTCTCGAGCTCTCGCTCCTCCTCCTCCGCTGATGACCCCTGTCCTCAGCCCCCAAGTCCCACCAGCCATCCCCAGTTCCCGCTGCTGGCTGTGGCCAGCGGCAGGTGACCTTGGCT
>NW_010390711.1:0-385 GCF_000710305.1 Buceros rhinoceros silvestris | reverse complement strand
GTGCACGTACGCGGTGTCCTTCCCCCTTGGCCTCCGCACAGCCTCTGCTCCTCGCTGGTGTTTCGAGACTCTCGCTGAAGCAGCGGCTTTCGCCGAGTGTCCTCGCTGCGGTCGGTGCTGCTCCGGAGCACGCAGGGGGTTCCACAGCTGGATTTTTTTCACTTGCTGTGAATGTTTTGGGGTTAACAGCTGCTTTTGGCCGTTCCTCTCCTTTCTGCCGCTCAGCTCTGGCTCGCTGCACCGTCCAGGAAAGGCGACGCTCGTTCTGGCCCCCGATGTGCCTTTGCTCAGGACCCTCTCCGGGAGGGGAGTGGGGTTGTGTGGTTTGGAGTCACAGAATCGTTTGGGTTGGAGGAGACCTTTAGGGGGGAGGACAACCATAAAC
>NW_010390710.1:19266-26724 GCF_000710305.1 Buceros rhinoceros silvestris | reverse complement strand
TAGCACAATGTTCTTTGCACAGTACATGTTCTAGTCAGATATCCAGGGAGCATTTACTTTTGTTGCATGGGAAGCTTTTTTCAGTTCAGTCCGTTCACTCTGGTGTCTCGCAAAGAGCTGGGTAAATGCTTCAAAAACCACATTGGCAAATGCTGGTTCAGATCAATCCTGCACATCCATGTCAGCAACAATGAGGCTTTCTATTTGCTTTCTTTTCCACATCCAGTTTCTGTGTATCTTCATGGATGTGAATCCAGAATGACTCTGTAGGTTTTGGTTGGGCATAATTGTAGATATAAAGTCACCCTGAACCTTCTTGTCTCTGCTGATGTGGTCCTGATCATGTGTAAACGATCATCCCCTTTCCTGCCTCCTCAGACAATTAAAACCCTCCCATCTTCCCAGGGAAGCCTGAAGAGTTTTACAGCCAAGGCAATGACCAGTTTTTGAGCTGAATCTCTGGCAACGTTGTTTTCTCTCAGCGCACTCTCACCATGCACATCCATCCACACACTTTCAATAGGAAGATATTTTGCCTCATAAGTAATGAATATGACAGTCTGTGCACCAGGCTATGAACTAAAACCATGCACAGGGTACTAGTGGCATTGCCCTTGCAGGAAAAAAAGCTGTTTAGATTATGGTTTGTGGATATTTGTTTTATGTCAGAGAAGTTAGGGTTTCAACCAAAGTGTTTTTCTAACATGCTAGTTCAGACAACACTCCAGGAGAAAGTGAAATATAACCATCATGGTATCTTAGGAGAAAACATGAAAAATACATTCCTTAACTTTCGGTGATAACTATTTAAAAGGTCTTGCATTTAAGAATAAATGAGTCAAGAAGTCTAATGAGTCCAGATATTTTTGCAAAACCTGCTCTGAACCTTTTGAAAACAGCCAGCTCTGAACTTCAGGCTACATGACAGCAAAGCTTCACATAACAGATACAAATGATGTTTCACGTTGAATCTTAGTGCTTGATGGAAAATTGAGTCTGGAAACTTTTTTTACTGGCTTTGGGCAAACAGGATTTTTGCTGATGAAAGCCATGTATTTACGGAGCATACAAGGTCCTTTACCTATAAAAACCATGCTGCTGAGGCCCATAATGTTGGTTAACCATTCAACCCACTATCACTTGTATAGAGGTAAACTTATTCATGGATGGACTTAACGGTGGTGGAGCATGCATAAACACATGGGACTCAAATAGCAAATTAACACCAGGCACCCAAGTGTCTCAAAATTCTTGGTTTTACAACATTTTGACATAAAAATGTCTGTCTGAAAGTATTGGAAATCAGACTCAATGAAGTAGATTTGTTTTCATTTTTGTTCTTAAATGTTACTGTAAGTTTTTAAAATAAAATTAAAGATTGGAAGTGCCAGAAAAAAAAGTCCTCTTTCCTAGTCCTGTAACTTTCATTATTTTTCTTATCTTTTTATGTTACATGGCATTTTCTAGGAAAAAATTACATGTGATCTTAATCTCCAGGCGTGTTTTTTTTCCAGAGAGAAACCAGTAGAACATTTACAGTAATTAACATATTTCCTTTCTTCTCATTTTGTTAATGATACCTTTTTGAAGGCAGTAATTGCTGTCCACAGAGGTATGTACTCTGAAATAAATTAATGACCAATGACCAATAATGATTATAGATGTAATTATCCATTGTGAAATATAGGCTAAAATAGATATTAGGAAGAGTGTTGGAAACTAAAATAAACTGCTCAGAAACTGTACTGTTAATGCTGAAATTATTTTAACAGTTGATCAGAAAAACATACAGTAAGTTCTTTTTAAATAATATGCTAATGTTGCTAATTTTTCTTATTTTTATTTCCAAAACAATTATTCAGCAGGCTGATACACTGAGTAAAAATCCTAACCTACACAAGTTATGTTTATTTTTGATGAAACCTACTTTAGAAATATTAGTTTATTGTTAAATGTTCTTATTTTACAGATGAATTTTCAAACCAGGATTCAAACCATGTAAACATGAGTTTTTGAGAATCTCAACCCCAAACTTCTCTTCGTGCAATTTCACTTTGTAAACCAAAATACTGCAGATGAAAAAAAACCTGCCCATATCCGTTACATTTTGTACAGATATTTGCATACAGAACTAAAAACGTTGATGGTCATGAGTCTCCAATAGAGTAATATGCCTTTGTCGTTTGAACTAAGCATAAAACATACATGGAAAGTTTTTTAAAATTTTCATGTTTAATAAAGCAAGACCTTACTGTTTGTTTAGGGGAGCAATTTCTTTTTAAAAATAGAAGATAAAAAAAAAAGTCCAGTAGTAATTTCTAAACACCTTAACTGATTGAGAGCATGATTTTTTCCAAACAGTGTAGGAAAGTTTTTTTGAAACCAAATAATCTAATTGTCTGTCTCCCAATAGGACTTAGACATCTTAAACATCTTAAATATTTGACCCTTTGGCCTTGCAGAGCACATTTTCACTTTAGCAGATCTTACTATGCACAGAGTAATTCAGGTTAACATCTATACTGTCCTTACCTGGCTCTAGACATCTTGGTTTAAGGAAATAATGCTTTTGAAAATAACATTACCTGAAGGTACTTTGCGCTGTACAGCAATAGACAGTGTGAAAGTAGCTCTTTCCTTTAAATCTTCAGTAGTCTCATCTTTGAAACCATGAATTTTGGAGGTATGCGTAGAAAAAGAGATGACTACCAACTGAATTTTGACCTGAGATCTTCATGTTGCTTAAATTTACCCATATTGATGGATTTAGTCTTATTTGGGCTCTTGCTAAGATTCACTGTCTGACAGTGGGCTATATTCTCATTTTTCTTTCCAAGTTAACATGAGCTTGAATAGAAAACATGCACTGTAAGTGAATAATATGGATTGGGGGAAGAGAATCTATAAAATCCAAATGTGGGGATAGGCAGCTGCAAGTCCATTATCTGAAGTGGTTATGTCATCTTACACCAGAAGAAAACACAGCCCTCTATATTTGATTTCTAAATCTCACCTTACATCAGATGTTCAAAGGTTCAGATGAATAAGATATGTCTCTGTAAAGTGTGTTTTAAATTAAAAGCTAGTGAAAAACATGCCTCTTGATTTCTGGATGACAGTCTTGGAAAATGTGTTTGAACTGGCAGCTGCCCTCTTCCTATTTTATTCCGACTTCACCAAGAAAAGAGTATCCAGTGACGTCAGAGCTGATATTCTCAACAAAACCAACAACCTCTCTTTGGTTCATCTTCCCTATTTTGTTCTGGGTGCTGAGGGGTGGCTTTGAAAAGGCAGTGTCTGTAAGGCAGAAGTATTTCTTGAGGGTATGAGGAGGATGTTCACTTGTTTGAAGGAAACCAAGACTTCCAACTGATTTTAATTCTATTTTTAATGTTCATGGGAACCAGTCTTACATGCCTGGCTGAATTCAGAGTTTGGATATTTGGCAGGTTTTTATTTGAGCCCGGCTTGGCTGTTTTTCAAAATGGCCAGATTGCTCACATTAAATCTGAATAAGCACTACCCACTAGTTTAATCAGAGTCATCTGGTACACCTCTAATTAGTGTTAGTTAAAGTTGAAATTCACAATAACACAAAATGCTCTGGTTTGGGGAGGTATTCAGTAAAATCCTGAATGTAATTTGTAGGCAGGAAAATACCTTTTGCAATATCATTAGAAAATTGGAATACATGCGTTGTGATGACAGTAACACAATGGTAACGAAATTATGCTAAGTTCATGAAATGAAGACTAGTCTATCCATTTAGGCCTGCATATATGGGTACATTTGTGAACTTTAACTGTTGGTCCTGCTAATTTAATATTTTACTCTAACTGTATATTGTGCACAAATCAGTAAAATGTACACATCTGGGAGCATTTCAGCAATTATCAAATAATTATCAAATTATTATCAAATGTGACATGTTTGGTTTAGATATAAATTGTTTCCTAGCCTAAACACATTGCAGTAAATGGTATGTAAACTAAGTGTTATAGAAGTATCTTTCTGTTTGAAATCAATCTAAGTTTTGCCTGAGTCAAAACCATTATTATGTTACTGCAGATTATCAAAAAATGAAGCTTAAAAATCACTATACTTGTGCAGTTATTGTTTTTAAAGCATCAACCCCTTCTATATAATATATATAATCTTTTGTATTACAATCTATACTGGTGTGGTACTTGTTTATGTTGAATTCTTCCCTGAATCCCTGCCTTTGAAATGTTTTAACTTTTATTATGTCAAGACATAGCCCTGCAGAGTGATTTTTTTTTTTTTTATTGAAAACTTCTCCAGATTAAGAATGCTAGATTTACAATTTTGATTTTTGCAGGTGTCACCTCTAAATCCTAGAGAACAGGTGAATCATACTTCTGTATTTTGCGGATGAGCTATTTTTTTCACATGTATAGTGTAAGAATAGCACGAAGAAGTATCTAAGTGTTTGCTCAGATTTATGTCTTATCTCAATTGTTCTAATTTCTCAGTCATGCTTCAATTGATAATCTGGATATAGAAGTATAATTTATATGATTTTATTTATTTAAAATTTTTTTTTCTGGACACATTTCCGCTTTGCTATTCACTATATTGTGATTACAGAGATTTTTTTTCAAGGGCATCTGTTCTTAGCCACAGCTGAGGATAGGGCCCACTGAGCCGACTGGAGTGATCCACCTAGAATTTGTTGAATTAAGTCCTTGCACCTGGATATAATTGTCATGCTGCTGTGCTGGGGTTTTCTTAAGCTACTGGTAAAACAAATTAGCTCAATTTAAACTGGCATCCAGTAGGGAAGCAACAACTCACCTCATATAATGTTTTTTGAATAATTATTTTTCTATTGCCAGTTTGGCTTCATGAATATTTTCCTAAAGGCAGGATGAATTGCTGGAGTATTTTTTTATAAGTTAAACATAAGAAACAACAAAACGCATTCTATTCTGCCAATCTGCTGAGTTACAACTAGTATTAGAGTATTATGTGATTATTGATTTAGATCTATCTATTTAAATATATATTAAAAAGAAGGTAACAGCAGACAAAACAGATTAAAAAATGCAGTAAAACAACTCCCACCCTCCCAAAACATCCTGATCTGTCTCAATGCATGTGTCTCATGTACCTTTTGCCAGATTTAGCACTGTAATGATACAACCACTTCTACGTTTGGGAAAGATTCATGCAAGTTTGTATTTTTGTGGAACAGTAGACAAAGGTAGTCATTAATATCTGACATGGGAATTTGTATAAATACCATGGGATCTCATTTCCTTATGTATTATAAAGCTGTTTGAACTTGGTAACAAAATTCACAAGCTTCCTGGAAGGTCCACAAAGGTTCATCGCCTCAGCTGGACTTTCAGTGGCAGGACTTTGCATGAATCCCTGGAATGTGTGCATCTGTATTACTTCAGCTTTTAATAATATTCTCCAAATGTAGACTCTGGGGGGAAAAAAAAAGAAAAATCTTCCCTTCAGCTGAACATTTCAGGATGGCTTTTGGAATGGAACAAATAGTACTTTCTAGCAGTGCTCTAAATATTACCATTCTATTTTATTAGTAGGTGTCATGCTAATTTGGAGAAGAGAAGGGGTGTGTTCACTAAGCATGGATAGCAGTTTTTGATGTGCCTGGAATCAGTGTAGCTGCTTCAGCTACTGACTAAAGATGCTGTTCTTGAGACCTGGTCATATTCCTGTGCGTACAAACTTACGTTGTTTTCTAGGATACAGCTTTAGTTGGCTAAAAAATAACAACACGGACTGAAGCTACTTGTTTATTATATTTTAAGGAAAATTCAAGAATATCAAATATTTTGTGAGATCAAGGATATATTTTATTTTAATAAATAGACTCCTGATCATGCTCCTAGAGATCATGGCAGAAATATAGATGCACATATTATCATAAACCATACTCTAAGCCATGCTCTCTTTTAATATTGGGTAAACTCAAATGTAACAGGAATCTGAATTAGGAAAGCAATGCTTTTTTGAAGGATAGCAAAATATTCAGGATTCAGAAATTAAATGTAGAAGCTGCTTTGTCAGTCCTTTGTTTTTGCAGTGAATTTAAAATTTTGGAAAGCACGTGTGTGCAGTGACAGGGGTGAGCATGGCCATTTCTGTGCCTCTTGACAACAGTTTGTATTGCGCAAGCATTATCTCAAGGTGAACCACTGTATGTCACAAATTGTTTTACCTGAAGAGCTGTGTATGTGGCACTTAGACTAGTGAGGAAGTGCTAAACGCATAGGGTTCTGCGTGAAGGCAGCGTCCCAGCAGCAGCTGGTTCCTAACTGGGGACAGTTTAAAGGTGTAGGGCAGCTGGTGGTTTTAAATGTTATAAGCAAACCTTGTTTTCTAACTGCTGATTCTTGCTTACAGCGCAGCCTGTTTTCTCCACTCCAGCAATGTAACAGGCACTCCCTGATGGCGTGGATTTGCCATCAATGTTCCAGCCAGAGACTCAGCACTGACCCAGGGTGCAGAAAATTCACAGAGCAAAGTGGGCAGCACATAAAATAACACTGAACTATCACTATGTGTCTCACGTGGAAGAGAAGACCACAGGAGTTACTATGCCCTAACTCATTGTACAGTGCACACCCAGAGCAAAGTTTTTCTTTCAACTGTGGTAGTCCTGAATCAATGCATACTGGAATGGGCAAGTAAGTTGTTTTCATACAATATTCCTTTTTATGAGCTTTTTTTTTTTGGGGGGGGACTTCAGGGGAAAGAAAAAACCTTCCATTCTCCCTCAAAGTTGTGTAACAACAGTGGCTGGTGTAAAGGTTGCTTCGCCTCCTCTCTGTGCTCCCTCTCCTGCCTCGGCTTCCCAGGAGGAGAAAGTAGGAAAAAACAGTAGCAAACTGAGCTTAAGGTTTTTCTTTTTTTCCTTATGTGATCACAATCCTAGGCCTACACTTAGAGAGAAGCTTCCAGTGGGAAATTAAGCTAAACTGAAAAGCATAACAAAACCTAAATCATCTCGACTGCAAGAATTCCTCCAGTGTTTTATTCTTTAATGCTTATTAATAGAGACAATACTAAACCCAAAAGGAAGCCAGTAATATCCTGTTCTTTTTGTTATAGCATGGATTTTTGTTTAGTAAACTCCATGTCAGATCTTCTAATTTAATTATTGAACTCACAATGTGAATAAACGTACAGACATGACTAATAGCATTCTCTTATAATTTCATTACAGGGTAATAGACATGTGGTTTTAAAAACTGAGTTTTCTTCTGTTCCAGAGTGTTTATAATATAAATGAACTCTCACATCCTGTCTTCTTTTTCTCCTTACCCTGTTTTAATTTCTTTTTAGATTTGATTCATAGAAAAAATGCAAGCGATGCATGCCACTGATTTGGGTCATCTGCATGCAATTCAAAAGGAAAAGGTGATTTTTTTTTTTTCATTGCCTGCCAAGTAAGTGGGAGAGGTG